>NC_133775.1:63983849-63990816 GCF_003597395.2 Chelonoidis abingdonii | reverse complement strand
CCTGTACATCAGATGATGGGGCTGACTGTAATGAAATAAAGAAGTGAGGAATAGATAAGCGAGTTGTCTGGGTAAAAAATCTACCGCTGGGCAAAAAAGCACTAAGAGCTCCCATGAGAAGACCTGGCTGGTGTGCACAGACCGCCGGGATCTGATTGAGAAATTAAGACCTCTTAATGTCTGATGAGAAACACAACAAAGGGAAATGTGTGATATGGGAGACTCAACTCCCGGATATAGACGGAGACGAAGCTTCAAGATAATTAATAGGGGTCCAGATTTTTGCGGATTATAGCGGATGATTTCTTCATCAAGTAGTGAAGTACCTAACGAGAGGATGCCATTTTGAGAATTTGTTTGTGAATAGTAGAGACCTCGTAAAGAAGAATGGTAGGGACAAACCATGGTTTCAGTGATCATTGAGCTGATCATTCAAAAGATGAAGGAAAACAAACAGAATCTGGAAAGGTTTACACTGCTCGAGTGCTAATTTTAAGAGTAAAGAAATTAGTTAGAATGACGTGATCGGAAACTCCCTGGTATTAAAGGAGAGGCCTGAAGCTTTAAGTTCGCAGCTGGCGAAACGCTGGAAACTGCATCCCAAAACAGGAAGGAAAAACCGATGGGCGTGAGTTGTAGGACAAGCATAGCAACAACTCAGAAGGGATAGAGAAAAGCAAAACTTAAGGAGAAGAAAGGCGATTAGCAAAGGGAAGCTACCTGATGAGGCAGAAACGGTGAGGAAAAGGTTGAAGGAAGCTCACAAAGCCGCGTAGAATGGACCTTGCGAGAGAATCAAACCAATAGAAAAGGTTCACAAGCCCATAAATAAGAGAAACAAAAAAGAAAGAATGTCCGCTATACACTGAGATGAACGAGAGTTGTAAACCTAGCTGGCCAATACAATAAAGACTTGGCTTGCCCGCTTTAATAAGACTATGAGAGATAGGGACAGGAGGAATGACGAAAACGGAATGTGGATAGAGAGGTGGAA
The DNA here is from genome assembly GCF_003597395.2 of Chelonoidis abingdonii. Lineage (NCBI taxonomy): Eukaryota > Metazoa > Chordata > Testudines > Testudinidae > Chelonoidis > Chelonoidis abingdonii. Next base: position 63,989,822 of record NC_133775.1, on the reverse strand, counting down.
TATACCGCATCTGAGGATAGAGGCCCAACGAACAGCTTAAATGGGACAAAAATCAGGAGGACCAGACAATCCCACCGAGAATTAAAGAACTGTGCGCGTGAAATTGCAGCCGTTAACTAGAATTTTAAAGCGATCGTAAACCCGGGGGTGGCCGTACGACTCGAGAATGCAAGTCGAGTCCATTTAAGAAAGAATAAAGTGATCCGGTAAGTATGAGGGCCTGTTACTGACGTCGTCTGTCTTGTAAGGCTGGAAAATTTATAAGGGAGAAAGTAACTTAGGACATGAGGTCAATGATAATTGACGAATTCAACATGGATTACTAAAGGTAGATCGGCCAACCAACCGAGTCACCCATTTGAGAAGGCGGTACATTACTATGACAAAGGAAGCGGTAGATCTATTATACCCAGTTCCAGAAGGCGTTGCACGGTTCCGCATGGGGAACGTTAGATTAAATGGAAAGAGCGAGAATTGAAAAGTAGTGAAGTGGATAAGGAACGGTAAAGGAGACCCAGCGGGTCGACTGGAAGGGAACTGTCAGGCTGGAAGGAGGTACTTAGCGAGTCCCTAATGGACGGTTTGGACCATCTTATTTAAACCGATTAAATGATACCTTTGGCACAAAGAGCCGGAGAAGTGTTAAAAAAGTTGCAGATAACACGAAGCTGGGGTATTGCAGACACGGAGAAGACGGAGATTACTATGGCAGGAAGGATCTGGACCACTATTGACACTGGAGTAAATGTAATAGGATGAAAATATAATGTAAAAGTGCAAAAGTCATGCACTTAGGATAATAAAAGAATTTAGTATACGTTGGACGCATCAGTTGGAAACAGAGGAGGAGGAGAAGGACCATTGCACGGTATTAATAGATAGCAGAGAGACTATGACGAGACCATGTGATATGGCTGTGAAAAAAGCAAATGCAGGTTTTAGATGCATCGGACGAAAGTATACACGCCAAGCAAGGAGAGGGATGTTAGTGCCCGTATAGACGGCGCTGGTTGAGACGCCCACTTGGAATAAACACAGTGTGCAGTTCTGAAGTCCCATAGTTTAAGAAGGAATGAAAATTATCAAACTGGAACAGGTTACAGAGCGGAAAGCTACTAGAGATATCCGAGGAATGGAAAAATCTGCCTTATGAAAGGAAGACTTAAAGAGCTTGGGCAATTGCTTTGCCTGCAAAGAAGGCTCGGGGGATATGCTTGCTCTATATAAAGTACTATCAGGGGAATTAGGAGGGAGAAGGAATTATTATTTAGACTAATGTAGGCACCAAGGGCGACATGCGGTACAACGGAATTAGGAAGTGAGACATCTCTCTCTTTGAGGTCTTCAAATCTCAATTTTGAGGATTTCAATAACTCAGTCATGGGTTCGGGGTTGTTATAAATGTGTATGGGCAGGGTTTTGTGGCCTGCCTTGTGCAGGAGGTCAGACTAGATGATCATATTGGTCCCTTCTGACCTATGAGTCTATGAGTCTATGATCCAAAGTAGTGCAGACTGATGCATGTTAATTTTCATCATCTGAGTCAGATGCCACCAGCAGAAGGTTGCTTTTCTCTTTTGGTGGTTCAGATTCTATAGTGTTGCTCTTTTAAGATTTCTGAAAACGTGCTCCACACCTTGTCCTTCTCAGATTTTGGAAGGCACTTCAGATTCTTAAACCTTGGTTTGAGTGCTGTATCTAATTTTAGAAACTTCACATTGGTACCTTCTTTGCGTTTTGTCAAATCTGCAGTGAAAGTGTTCTTAAAATGTGGGTAAAACCGAGCAGAAGGCATACAATTCTCCCCCAAGGAGTTCAGTCACAGATTTAATTAACACATTTTTTAACAAGCGTCATCAGCATGGAAGCTTGTCCTCTGGAATGGTGGCCGAAGCATGAAGGGGCATACAATGTTTTGGCATATCTGGCACATAAATACACTGCAATACTGGCTACAAAAGTGCCATGTGAACGCCTGTTCTCACTTTCAGGTGACATTGTATATAAGAAGTGGGCAGCATTATCTCCCACAAATGTAAACAAACTTGTTTGTCTTAGCAGTTGGCTGAACAAGAAGTAGGACTGAGTGGACTTGCAGGCTCTAAAGTTTACATTATTTTGTATTTGAGTGTAGTTATGTAACAGAAAAAATCTGCATTTGTAAGTTGCACTTTCACGATAAATAGATTGTACTAGAGTATGTGTATGAAGTGAACTGAAAAATACTATTTCTTTTGTTTATTATTTTTACAGTGCAAATATTTGTAATGTAAGCAGAGTCAAAAAAAGCTCTGGTGGTAAGCTGTGGAAAAGGCCTTCAGTGGCTGATCTTGTTTGATGGGCACACCCACCCTGCCTGGCATGATGGGACTGCTTGCCCAAAGGTTCACTTGTGGCTGGTGTTTGATCCCCAGTCTCTTTGTTATTGGGGCAAGAGTAATAAAGTGGTATTATCCTGGTTATGTGAATCAAGGACAGTAGAACTGTACTTGGCATTTTATGATGGAGGAACTTGCCCTCAACTAGGTAGCACTCATTAGGCAAGGGGCATGGGTTCCAAAGCTCAGTGAATTGAGAGAGGTTGGGGGTACTGGCATGTGTGGCAGCTTGGGCACCAAATACCATCTCTCTCTATGGTGTAATAACAGGACTAATTGAGGCCCTGTTAGGAGTCTTGTTATGTACTGTAGATCTGAAATCACATATTCCTAGGTCTAAGCATTAGATGTAATTTGGGTTAGGGGTTCTGAGTGTGCCAGCACTGAGGCTCCCCTACTAACAGCTGACATCACTAAAGAGCTGAAGTTACTGAGAGCTGTGTTAAGTGGGGATGGGCCTGAAGACGAGTGGTGAGTGGCTAGTAGGATGGCTGGTGCGAGGTGCATCTGGTGATGAAGACTGCAGCAGAACCCCACAGAGAGGCATAGCAATCAGCTGTCGACTTGAGCAATGGAGTATCTAAGGTGCCCCTATATCTCCCCCGCCTTTCCACTCAAGCTGGAAGGTAAACTCTGCAGATGAACTTCTGAACTCGGGGGCTGCACTGACCAAAAGCAGAAACTGTGGGAGAGGTGACTGTTGGGTTGCTGGACTTATGACCTTGAGGGGAAATGGACACTGCTAAACTTACTTGGAGGTAAGTCTTTTGCTCTTGGTTTATGTTATGCATCCTGTTTGTGGGGTTTCCCCCCATAATGCCACATTGTTTCCGTCCTCTATTAAAAGGCTTTTGCTACACTTACACTCTGTGCTTGCAAGAGGGGGAAATATTGCCTCTTAGAGGCGCCCCAGGGAGTGGTATGTAATTGTCCCAGGTCACTGGGTAGGGGCTTGAGCTGGTTTTGGCTTGTGTTATTGTAAAGGAACCCTTAGATCAGGGGTAGGCAACCTATGGCACGTGTGCCGAAGGTGGCACGCAAGCTGATTTTCATGGCACTCACACTGGCCACCAGTCCGGGGGGCTCTGCATTTTAATTTAATTTTAAATGAAGCTTCTTAAACATTTTAGAAAACTTATTTACTTTACATACAACAATAGTTTAGTTATATATTATAGACTTATAGAAAGAGACCTTCTAAAAATGTTAAAATGTATTACTGGCACGCGAAATCTTAAATTAGAGTGAATAAATGAAGACTCGGCACACCACTTCTGAAAGATTGCTGATCCCTGCCTTAGATACTGAACCTGACTCTTGTTGCTGCTAACTCGGATGGGCAGAAGGGTAAATATATAAAGTGAACACTGTACACTTTGTATTCTGTGTTGTAATTGAAATCAATATATTTGAAAACATAGAAACATCCAAAAAGATTTAATAAATTTCAGTTGATATTCTATTAACAGTGCAATTAAAACTGTGTTAATCACGATTAATTTTTTAGTTAATTATGTGAGTGAACTGTGATTAATCAACAGCCCTAGTATATATTTAATTGTCTATTTATTAGCTGTGGAGGTGCATTCTATAATATGTCACAAGATCAGAGAGAGTTCAGATTCTGCATTTGAGTGTAACAGCAAGAAAGTGGATATCTGCATTATTGCTAGCTCTATGCTGGATCTGTGTATCCTGCATTTTCAAGGCTCCGCCTTCTTCTGAGTTTGCTTCAGGAACCACTGTCAGCCCTCTTCTATCCTCATTCTCTTCACCTCCAACCAACTGTACTGAAGCCAGGTCAGCCCCCTTCCTCCCTTGGCAATTCCCCTCTAGTAGGTGTTTGTTTTCTGTATTTGCAGGTAGAATGGTGCTCACTGCTAACACCCTTTCAGATGTCTAGGTGAGGGAGTTGGTCCACGACCGATAATCAGAATTCCTAGGGAGTCATATTTCAGCCTTCCAGAAGAATGAAGGACAGTGGCTGGAACATAAGCCTCAGACTTGGAAGACTTGGGTTTAATTCCCTGCTCTACCACAGACTTAATGTGTAACCTTGGGCAAGTTACTAAGTCACCCTGTACCACAGTTTCCTGTCTGCAAAACAGAGATAATAGAACTGTCCTGCCTCACAGGCAGGTTGTGAATATTTTAAACATTAAAGGTAGAGAGATGTTCAGATACTATAGTAATGGAGGACTTGTAAATTCATAAAACACCAGATTTACAATATAAAACTTTACAGTTAATCAAAGGGAACCCCCTGACCTTGTCACTACAGTTCAAAGCTTCCTGACAGAAGCCAGATATGCTGGACACTATGGAATGTCCCTTATAAAACCTCTGGAAATTAAGACGTTAGACAACAACGTTAAATCTCATAGGGCATGTGAATGCCTAGGCCCAGACAGATTTTAGGTGGACTTCTACAAAGCCTAACTCAAAAACAGCACAGCTACTCTCCTCTTCAATGAGGATTCAGGTGACACCATTTGCTCATATGAGGCTGTGACAAAGTGGGAATGTTCTTAATGTTTCCTCTGAATACTGTGTGGGTGCCTCAGTGTCCCCTATGCATTTCTTAAGTCACCAGTGTGCATCAATGGCTGACACTCTGAATCCTGGCAACAAATGGCTGGGGCCCTTCCCCCTGCAAGGGAATAGCTAAAGGTGAACAAAGAGATCAAGTGACCTCCTGGCCTGGAAAAAAAGACAAAGGTCAGAAAGGAGGGGCTGGAGGGGGTTTTTCAGTTGGGCGCTGGCTGGGGATGGGAAGTGAGGGCAGATGGGGTTGTCTGGCTCGCTGGGCCCCAGAATGGACCTGGCTAAGGGGTCCCGTTCTCTGTACCTACAAGCTCTGTTTTAGACCGTGTTCCTATCGTCTAATAAACCTCTGTTTTACTGGCTGGCTAAGAGTTACACCTGACTGTGAAATGGGGGGGCATGCAGGACCCTCCAGCTTCCCCATGACCCTGCCTGGGCAGACTCGCTTTTGGGAAGCGCATGGCGGGGCATATGCGGAATGCTCCAAGGTCAGACCCAGGAAGGTGAAGCCGTGTGAGCTTCTTGCTCTAAAAACAGTCTGCTCCAAGGGAGAGGAGGCTCCCCAAAGTCCTGTCTTTGTGGGGAGCAGTTCCAGAGCATTGCCTGGGAACTCCGTGACAGAGCCCGCCCCAGAGGTGGAACAATAGATGCAAAATTTGCATCCTGATCATGATGTCAAACAAATTTGTTGCTATAACAGATGTTGTTGGACCACCAAACTGCTCTCCTGCACCCAAGGCTGACGAGAGGGGACTTTCGTCCTGGGGCACTGTCAGTTCCCCCACTAATATCTGTGTAAATGGAGTGAAATGGGAGATGGTGGGGCTCAGTTAACATGATGTACTAATTTCTCTCATCAGGCCTGCCTACCCCTGCAGAGTGTGGGGCCCATCCCTGCCCTGGGGCCACTGGGCACTAAAGCAGTGGTGCTGGCTCAGCTCTGCTGTGAGTGCCTGGTGCTTGGGGGGCTCAGCTGTGCCCCAGGACCCTGGGCAGGGGCTGCTGGGGGTGGGGGGGGCGCCTTTGAACCACACTGCGGGGGGGCGTGACG
>NC_133775.1:63945923-63982821 GCF_003597395.2 Chelonoidis abingdonii | reverse complement strand
AGGGTTAAGGAGGGGTGATGTGAGGGAGAGGCAGGGGTTATTGGGGCAGTGGGGGCAGGGTTAAGGAGGGGTGATGTGAGGGAGAGGCAGGGGTTATTGGTGGGAGAGGTATCGGGTGCGTTATAGGAAGTAGATCCTTTCCTCGCTCAGAGCTAGGGTTCTGCCTGGCAGCTCACTGGCTGGCTGCCCCCAGAGGCCACTAATCTCTCCCTGGGCTATCCCAGTGGCAGCCTGCCAGGGCCAACAAATCTATCAGGTGACTTTGAGGCACAGGGTGGGATATCGTCCTGTGTCCCTGTAATGGCACTCAGGCAAGATCATGGGAGCCAGGTGTATTGTCCTCCTTCCCAAGGATACCTGCTGGGTCTGAGAAGCTTTGTCAGGAGATCTCAGTGGCTGTTTATTTCTTGTTGGGGGGTTTCAATGGGTGTTTATTTCTACTGCAAATATTACATTGCAGTTCAGTCACCCTGTGGGAGTTTTGTGCTTTGTGGGGACAAATATGCTTGGGCTGTGATACAACTCCCCTTGACTTCACCAGGCCCCTGGATGAATAAAGTTATTTATAACTCAGCAGCACAGATATTTGATCCCCTAGTACCAAAAATCTAGGCTGGGGAACAATACTTCCCCCGTATACATTCACTCAATACCCTGGAATTGTTATGGGTGACTTGTCAATAAATAATTTGTAGTTTGAAACTGGGTAATGGGCAGACCGGATGCTTTCAAAGTACCTTCCATAACTTTAAAACCTATCTTTTCCAATCCCCAGCCTCCAAAGTTTCAGCTGTCCTCAAGGAAGGGTGAAATGGAAATTTGCTTTCTTGCCAAAAGATACCATTTTCCATTGTTCACATACTATATGTGGTTGTAGGGTTGTTCATGAGCTGTCTGCAAACTGCAGGATAGCAGTTTGATCTGTGCAGTGAGTGATAAGTTTAGAAATTCACTCTGTGCACTGCACCCAAAAGAGGCACGGGGAAACACTGCACTAGCCTGGGCAGGGCATCAAACTAGTTTAAGAAGTTGCAGGGGTGGAGGAGGGGATGAATGGAAAGCTGCATAATGTTGGATGAGTGGGGATAAAGTTGCATGATGCATTCAGTGCTGCCCTGGGAGCGGATGAGTAAGGCATCTTTGATCGTGGTGGTAGTTTCTATGTAGAGGGCTACAGCCTCAGGCAGCAGCCTACTCTTTACTTGGCTCCACCGCAAGAGGGCATGATGTCCACCTCCATGGATCTACAAATCAGCCTTCAATCTCAAGGTTTATACAGCCTTCTTGTGAAAAGGGAAAGACAGGAACCAAGCAGGGAATAGGGAGCAAGAAAATGGAAGAAAGAAAAAGGGGAAACAAGGCGAGGAGGAAAAAAGATGGAAAAGAGCCAGAATGAGTGAATGGGCAGAGGAAAATGGAGAGGTTGTAGTTGTGCCAGGATATATGGGTAACACAATGTGAACGGGCACCCAATCTATCAAAGGGGGATGGGGACCTTCACCAGAAAAAGGTTGGATAGCTACTGTTTCAGTATCTTTATCTTGGGGTGCAAGAGAATGTTTCATGGGGCAGTTATATGTCTGGAGTTCCTTGCATGAAAGGTGATGATGTTTCTTTGTCACTATTCCTTGTCTGAATGGATTTGTTGAAGATGGTTGTCTCTTTCAATGGTAAACTGATTGGTAAAACCAAGATATGAAATATCCTGTTTTTTCCCACTCATTCAGCCCCTACTATGTTTAGAGTCTCAAAAGTGCTTTTTGCTTGGATGAAGGGAGGTGATGTTTACACATGACTTTTTTCCTAAAACTCCATGCCAAGCATTAGTCTGAGTCCATGAAGTGTGCTTGGTGTTTAGTAAGGTGAGAGAAGAGCTCTCCTGACTCTGGTGGCAGTGACATGAAGTACATGCAGCCTATTGTGTCAGCTGCCAGGAGACAATTGGCTGGAGGGACATGTAAGAAAATGAGATCTGTCCAAAAGCAAGAATTTCAAGAAGCTGGATTCACTGGGCAATCCCCTTCTACCACAAAGGTAGAAAGTTAAGGGCACTCAAAGTGGTTCCTGCTTTGCAGCTAAAGGATGAACACACAACTTGCTAGCTGCAGGTTTTTAGTTATGAAAGACTCAAACAAAAAGAAATGTCTTTAGTGCTTGTAAAAGATGCTCCTTGACAAACACATTTCTTTCTCTAGGACTATCTGCCTCTTTTTATTGAAGTGTGGGGTATTATCAGCATGAATTTGAAATGGTAAAGCTGCACATGAATTACACAAGTTATCCTAAATCTGTGTCGTATGGGGAGCATAGACTCTTTGTGGAGAATTGGTCAGCCGTTAGGATGATCAGCTGGTGTCCACCACCCCACGACCTCCAACGTGGTTTTGGAGCCAACATTGCTTATTGAAAGAAATAATATGTAATCAACTATCCTTCAGAAGGTAACAGTGTTTTTGTTCAGGCACCGGTAATGAGAGGACTATAGAGCAGTTGTGTGGACCGCCACTAGCTGGGCCACAGAGTTGCCTCTTGTATTTATCCCTCAGGTCTAGAATCTTGATGTCTCTCAGGATAAAAAAAATCCAAACCACAAAGATTTCCAATTGTATCTATTTTATTAACTAAGGCCTAGATATTTTTGCCCCCCCTAACGTGTTAATGCCTAACTGATTTAGAAGCCTAAGTCTCACTTTCAAAAGTGACCTAAGCACTTAGGATACAAAGAGATTTAGTGCCTAAAAGTTACTTTTGAAAATGAGACTTAGGCTCCTAGGTCAGTTAGATGTTGAAATGCTGAATGGAGCAATGAGTAAATACCTTTTAAAAAAAAAATCTAGGCCCAACTATTTAAGCAAAAACATAAAATAAAGTAGAGATAAACAAATTCAATTAGAACAAAGTGGGTTAATATAAAATCAGTCAGGGTAATAAAATCAAGTCATTATCAGATTGAATAAACTGTTTCAAATAAATCATTGATTTTTGATAAGCTCTCTGTAATGATTTGACATGGTAGCAGTCTTATTTAGCTATCAGATCCCAAAGTAATAAGGCTATTGTCAATCTGGATGCCGAGTGATATATTTGTTTCAGGTGATCCAGGGAGGGACCTATCACTCCCAAGTTGAAGCTGATGTTGAGACTGGCAGCTCTGATGACAATTAAGACAGTGTGCTCAAATTATTTGTGGTTAGGTAATAGAAATCTGTCCATTCCCCAGCAGAGGGTTAGTTACATGAAACGTTCCAGCACAAGTCAAGATGACCACAGCTTGTTACATTTTAATGTTCAAATGTCAAATTTAGGTAAAAACATAATTTTTGAGGATTAGACCTACAAGTCTGGACCCATGAAATGTGTGCAAGAGATCTTTTAGACAGTGAGGTTGTTCAACTGAGTACTGTTTAGATATTTGAGGAGCTATTCTATAGGCACCATTTTTGAATTCTATGGACTCAGTCCCCACGCTCTCCTGTGCATGCGCAGTGCACACTACCAGCCATCTGCTGAAGGTAACAAAAAAGCGTCTTAAATGACTTGAGTCCCCCATTAAAAGAAGTATTTTCCTGTTTGAAAGTGAATTTTTCTGTTTCTGTAGAAAGTGTTTCACTCTGGTGTCAGATATAAGCATGATCTGAAATTTGGCCCCTTTTTGCATATAAAGTGGCCTTTTAGCCCATCTCCTTCATGCCATCCTGCATCCATTTAGTTGCTACAAGCTGGTGAGCTGTGTGTCAAAGAAGGCAGATAAGAAGCTGTAGTACGTTCCAGTTTTCAAAGAGAGACAAACAGTTCAGTTGCCACATCTGACCTTTATTAAAATAGATACATCCTACTGGGAAGCATATGCAGGATTCTAACTATCTGTTAATTATAGAACAACCCATCTCTCCATTGCTGTCCAAGCATAAAAAGATGAGATAGTGTTTATGTAAGATTTGTATAAAATCAGTACCCCACTATTGTGAGTGTCCCCTGCTGGGCTTCTAGCTTGAATGATTCAGTTTCCAGCTAAAAAAAAATGTGTTCATTCCCAAAGTTCACACTGACTATATGGATTGCACAATTGATTTATTAAATAAGAAGAATTTAATATGAAACATTTAGATTGTAATGCACCATATTTTTCAAGGCAACCAGTTAGGTAACTAATTTTTAATTGAAGCAGTAAGTGAGAACAAAACCAAGAACCTATAACAGAAAAATCTACCAACACACATCCTACACTAATGAACCCTGGAAAGGGAGAAAAAACTAGAGAGAAGCCAGAATAGAAGCTTTGCCTTATAAAAATCAGACCAAGAGGTCAAGAAGTGTGTTATATTGCTTTCAGCAGTAGTCTGTGCCTCATGCTTCAGAGGAAGGCGAAAACTATCATAATGCAATCTTCCAGCTGTGCAAAATAATTTACATGGGGTGGGGCAAGAATTCCTTTCTGATCCCCACAGTGCTGAGCAGATGCCCTCAAAGATAAGACATGATTTCCCTTCCCTTAGCCTGCATTTCTACATGTTTTAGTTTTTGATAATTTAAGAGAGGCCAAAGTTTTGAGTATATCATGGCGAAAGATTTGCTTATTACCTAAGGTAGCCTGCCAGCACGACACTGACTATAGAGCACAGGCCTATCCTACCAATGCTTTTAAAAGGGCGTCTGCGTGTGTTCCACTGTTATCTTCTGGAGCTGGTTCACAAGCAAGGAGGTAAAACAAAAATTCAGGTTAACTTCATTTCCACTATAAATATAGTGGTGGGGGGATGGGAGGGAGGTTAGGTTTGCCTGCCTGCCAACATTAGCCAGATGGAAAGAAGGCAGTCAGGAGTAAAATACATTCAGTTCTAAGGCAAGCTACAAAAACAAAAAGAGGCGAATTGCGGTGGTGGTGGTGGTAGAAACTAAAAGTTGTGTCCAATCAATCCTTCAGTGCTGGTGTCTCCTGCGACTGCTGTTCTGTCAACACTTCAGTGATGATGCACCTGCTACAGCTGAGCAGCAGTGGAGGTGAATTTTGCTTGATATACCAAGCATGTAAGGCAACATCAAAGAGATTAAGGAACTCCTTCATTTGTCAGTACTGCACCAGCAGGATGGTGTGGCAGACCTTTCTAATTCCATTTAATTTTCATTGTAGCTTTACCTAATGAAATATTTAGATCTAGAAAGATAGTTGGCTCAGGGGATTTGGTGATGGAAAGAGGAGCCCCTCACCTTGAGGTTCCTGATTTGGTTTGGGTTTTTTTGTTTTGTTTTTTTTTACATCAGGTTTAGATCGGTGAGGACCAGAAGTCATGACTGTCAGATGGCTTAAAGCTATATCAGTTGTTGCCTTTGGTGAAGATCCAATAGGCAGTTATTGACATGAGAGATCACCATCACCAGGGAGAGTTTTGGCAGAGGCTCCAAAGATTGAATGGAAACTGAATTATCCTGTAGGGTGAGATTCAGACGTAGGCCTTGTCTACACTACTGGGGTAAGTCGACGTAAATTACGCTACTCCAGGTATGTGAATAACATAGCTGGAGTCAGCATAGCTTAGGTCATCTTACTGTGGTGTCTACACCGCACAGCGTCGATGGGAGATACTCTCCCATCAGTTTACCTTAATCTTCTCATTCCGGTGGAGTATTGGAGTTGATCAGAGAATGCTCTGCAATTGATGTAGCAGGTCTTTGCTAGACTGCTAAATTGACCCCCACTGCATCGATTGCAGCAGCATCAATCCTTGGTAAGTGTAGACGTGGCTGTATTAGCAGTATCTTATGGTATAGCTTGCATGGAGTTGTTTGTGCTTTACCTGTTCCACAGCTAAAGTCTCTATCTCTAGAGCTGTCCAAGCCCTTAATTACCTTTACAACACAAATGACTGAGTTTTAGATTTTTATCTACTGAAACTCCAGGGAGAGAACTGTTGACTCAAGTACATCAACAAGATGAGCTTTTTTTGATGTTTTGTTTCACACTTTTCAGAAAATGTTCTGAAGAATAAATTGGATGGTGCCTGTTGGAATTAAATTGTCTGAAAAACCTCTGTTCACCCTAAGGTCTATTTGACACCAAGAGGCCTTCCACAACGGCCTAGTTCTGCAAGTGATGGGCTCGGAGAACAGTGCTTTAAAGAGCTGGACACTGGAAGAGCCACCATATACCTTACCAACTGGACTCACAATTTACCCAGCTGCACTGCAAGATGGCAAGCTTGCCTCGGTCTTTGTGTATAAAACAGAGAATGAAGACACAGTTAATAAAGCTGCCAAGGTAGAGAACGTGGCCTTGCTGAATAACAGGCTTCTTTCTAATTCTCTCTGCCTTTTCTAGTACCAAAGTGAAGCTATCGGTTCCTGTACATGAATGTCCTCAAAGTCCTTTGGGAGGGAGGAGGAAGAAAGAGGTTAATTTAGAATACGTTTGAAGGGTAATGATCCCTGCGTCTAGCAGATCTCCTTAATTACAGGGACACTCTCACAGCCCCCAAATACAAGTTTTATTTTTTAAATAAGATTTTGATATGACAAGAAACATTGTACAGTGTGATCAAAATAAGAGCAGTGTGTGGTGGTGGGTATTCTGGTAGGGAGTGGGATTGGAATTTATAATTCCCTCCGGAAAACTCACTTAAAAGGACATTAAGGTTGTGTGGTTAAGCACTTGCATGTGAGGAGATGCCAAAGTGATGAATCCTGACTAAACTCCCTGCCTATAAAGGATGTGGGATATATACTGACTTGTTTCCTCCTTGTCATTTTTGAAGCACCTGAAAACCTTGCGCCACCCTTGCCTTTTGCGCTTCCTCTCTTGTACCGTGGAAGCAGATGGGATTCACCTGGTTACAGAGCGTGTAAAGCCTTTGGAGATGGTGCTGGAGATGCTGTCCTCAGATGAGATCTGTGCAGGGATCTATGACTTATTGCTCGCTCTCATCTTCCTTCATGACAGGGTAAGTTCCCAACAGAAACAGGTGTGACTGTGTAAGGTTTGGGATCCCAGCTGGAGCAGGATTACATGAGGAGAGGGAAGGCTTTATATCAGTAGGCTTACATGGATGATGGTGAGGTATTGGACCTTAAAATCTCACGTTTCTTGTTCCCTGCCTGCTTTTTATTTCACTTCACTTGTGACATGGTATTAGCAGCTATCTCAGACTGATAGAGAATAATCTGGCAGCTGGTGTTCCAGACTGCTTTTAGGTGGTACAAAGAATTCTCACTTGCTGTTTTTGAGGCAATGAATGATGATAAAATATATCTGAAAAGCCAGAACAGGGAAGATAATTACGAGAATGTCATGACTTTATGGCCTGAGATCGCATGACTTGTCAGAGCTATGAACAGATGCTCCTGGAGATGAATTCTCAGCATAACATATTTGTTTATCATCCTGGTGGTACATGAGATATCAGACTTTGTCCCTGGGTCTAGCAGTGCTTTTTTAGGCATGTGTTCAGGATTGAATTAGCAAATCCCAGATCTGAAGCCAGTGTAACTTTAAGTCTTGGTGCTCAGATATGGAGGACCTCTTGTAACTTGCAATTACAGTAAAAGGACTGTGATAGTTAAACTTGGCCTCCTTTAAAGCCTCGATCCTTGTGAAAGGTGCTGTTTGGCCTACAAAAAACATTAAGGAACCTGCAGTCTAAATGCTGATCTGTGTACTTTTCAGCAGCTTTTTCTCAGATCATCAGGGCACCTAATTAGTGCTAACACGGATTTAATACCTTCATCGATCCCCAGGTCTATTGTTTATTTTATATTTTAGGGAAACCTAACGCATAACAATGTCTGTTTATCATCTGTATTTGTAAGTGAGGATGGGCACTGGAAACTAGGAGGAATGGAAACAGTATGCAACCTTAACGAAGCCACCCCAGAGGTAAGAGCCAAACAACCCACTCACAATGCTTGGAACAAGGGTTTCTGGCTTGTTGGGGCTCCATCATTAGTAAGTTTTGCTTAAATTTAAAATGTATCCAGTTGCCTAAATTGAGAATTAATATTAAAAGCGTATCAGCTTGCTTCCCAGATCCGTGGCCTCCATGCTTGCTCTAAGGACACAGTTACCATAAATGACCATGTGTGGGTAAAGTTAACTAGTCATTCAAGGGGACTAGAAGTGGCTGCAAGGAGGTGTTAGGGTTGGAGAGAGGGAGGGTGGGAACAAGCTTGAAGTCTCTCCTCTTTACAACCGCTGCTACTGGTTAGTAAAAGAGTTTGCTTTCTTTCCCTGAAGCAGAAAAGCTGAATCCAGATTAAAACAGGTTAACATCCTCACTCATTTAAAGGGCACTTTGGTTCTCCCTGCTGGCATCTCCGTTGGACATTATTGATGTTGGGAGGAAAATGTCTATCTTGAACTCAGCTGCATCCTGTGCAGAGTCAGTGCTGCATTGAGACACTATTCAAATACATTCTGGCTTTCATTCCAAAGGAACCCCAAATTCTTCATAAACTGTACCCACATAGCATCACTAACAGTTTTACCACCTCCTGGAGAGGGACAGCTGGCCAGGCAATTGTTACCTTTCGTGATGCACAACATTACAAGAGGTGAAATTTTGACCAAGAGCATTGGAGTAAAATCCCACTATTATTAAAGATCCAGAGGTCCAGGTACAGCATGTAGGGATATGATTTTAGGACTGAAAGCGGAATTGACTCTAGTAAAATTCAGCAAATGCAGGGCATCTTGGTGTTTTATCCTTGATGCCTAGAGCCCAGAGCTATCTCTCCAGGTTGGTAAGGTAGTGAGGCATATCCTATACTGAATGTGGAAGGGGGGAACCCACTCTTGTACATTCAGCCAGTCTTGACTGAGAGAGAGAGGAAAAAAGGGCAAAAAAAGCTGAGTTTCATCCACTGCTGCTTGGTGCCAACTCACCAAGCGACAAATGATTAGCTCAAAACATTTAACATGAAGTTTTCCTTTCCTCTTTCTAGTTCCTATGTGGTATCAAGTCAGTGCGAGACCAGGCAGCCATCCCTCCTGAAGAGAGGGTAAGTAGCATTGCTGTACTCAGGGTTGATCAGAAGTTAATCTGTTTTTGCTGCAGGATTTTTTGGTTTTCAATATTGAAGCAAAAAAGCACAGATATGTCATCTAGATAACTTCGGAATTGTGTTGTACTGTCCATAACTTGTATATTGTGAAAGGGGGAGGTGACTCAACGGAATACTTCAGTGACAGAGCAACAGCCCTAAGAGCAAATATTTTTTCACATTTGTGTTTCAGCCTTAATATTTACAACCGTGCCCAAAATTTTTCCACTCCAACACTATACGCTTACATAATTAATTTTTAAAATAGTGAAATGACAATATTTGCTTCTATCTGTCTCTTGATAAATAAATACAAAACACTTTCTCCAACAATAAATATCCACAGTTGATGAGCTTTGCGGTTACAGAGGAGGGCTGTTGTAGGATAAACAAATGCTCAGAGATCTACCAGAGATTCTTTTGTTTTGATGCTCTTTTTTTTTTTTTTTTTTAAACTCTTCTTTATCATCGGGATGGAGCTACATGGAATGTGATAGAACATGTCTTTATTTTATAGCTCCAGAACTAGTTCATATCTCCAAGGAAGATCCCAAGTTAGGCATAATTTTCCTTTTTCAAAAAAACATTCTGTACTCTTGCTAGGTACTGGTTATGTTTCTCTTAGGAAGTCTTAAAGTAAATGGCCTGCTATATTATTTACTATTTCTGTTAAATTGCCAGAGGACCACATAGCTAAGTAGCCATAAAAAGACTGACCAATAATCTTACAGAACAAACATCGGCCAAACAAGACTTTGGTATTTTCAAGTATTCTAAAGCTGAGCAAATTTTTGTGCACCAAGTTTTATAAGATAAAATTGGCCAGAAGAACAGGCCAGTTCAAGTATTTAAAGGTTGCTGGGCGTGTGTAGAGACTGATTATCGAACACCGCTTGTGGCCATTTGAAGGTTGTGGTTGTTTATGTAAATGTTATACTCTCGAGCAATCCAGTCACATGTATTCTAAGAATTTATAAAGTGCCAGTTCTGAAACTGAAGCCTACTTTTGTGCTATGCAGAAAGTCAAAATTTAAGAAGCTGGTAAGCTGCACGCGGAAGAGAGTCATCATCATCTTGAACCTTTGTATTTTAAAACTCACCAATTTAATTTTGTAAAACTTGGTGGAAACAATATGCTCATTTTTAAACTATAAAGAACCTAAAGCCTCATTCCATTAACATTTGTTGTGAGAAGTTGTTGATCCTTTTAAAGCTACATAGTTTTGTGATGCTGTTGCATTTAATGTCCACGTTTCCCTTATTAACCAACTGTCATGTCTATACTGTAATGCAGACTGCTTACAGACTAGAAGAGAGTGAGTTCTCTCCCTGGTTAACATTGGTTTCCATAGAAATGCAGAAGGCTTTTGGCTTACAGTTGCTGGATGAACTCATGGGGCACTGTTTAACTGTGATGTTCTTGTTTGTATGTCTAGGCTGTAAGTTCTTTAAGGCTCTAGAGGCTTTTGAGCTTTGCATAATATTCTACTTGTAATGCACTGAGTGTAGTAATGGTACTATACAAAGAATCAGAAGGTGTAAGGAGAGAGCAGGGACTCATGGAAATTGTGTAGCAGGCTCCTGCTTTATGATAATTTTATTTTTTCAGTCTGCAGATTTCAAAATTCTTCCTGACAGCCACGGACATGCCCGGGATGCCTATTCATTTGGAACAATGGTTGAAAATCTGCTGACATTCTTAAATGATCAGGGTGAGAGTCCTCAAAGACAAGAAATAAAATTACTTTATTTTGCTACCTCCCACACCACATTTTCCCATGTAGCTTGTTCCTTGCATGAATGACCCAAAGTATTCATTTTCCAATAGCAAAGAGTGTCTCAGAAGCAGCATGACAAAACTTTTATTGTAGAGAAGTGATTGTCCATTTCACTCTCCACGTATTTCAGAAATGAGAAACTTTCCCTTAAGAGCTCTTCCTGTTCCATGCTGTCCTTGACAGGACAGGAGACTTCTTGGTGGTTGCTTTTTCTGTATAGCTTGCACACTGACTGGAAATTCAATCCAGGCATCAGTGACTGGGATGGGAATTTTTTTGTAATGGAAACTAGGGTACAGTGCTGTTAGGGAGGATCGTCCAGCATCTGGCATCCTGGTTTGGCTGTTGGGATGCAATGTCTGATTCCAAAATCTCACTTCCCTTGTGCATGACTTTGGTAAATTGTATAATCTCTGTCGGCTTTCCCTATCTGCAAAATTTAGATAATGGATTTATCTTTTGTAAACCACTTTGCGATGCTCAGTCAAAGGAACTATGTAAATGCAAATTATTGTTAAGATTGATCCTTCCCTGCAATCAGAAGGTAGAAATGACACACAAGATTCATGTATTCTAAGGCTAGAAGGGACCACGTTGATCATCTAGTCTGACCTCCTGTATAATACAAAGCATAAAATTTCCCCAAAATAATTCAGAGAGCATATTTTTTAGAAAAAAATTCCATTTTGATTTTAAAATGATCAGCGATGGAGAATCCACCACAACCCTTATGAATTGTTCCATTTGCTAATTATTCTCACAGTTAAAAATGTACACCTAATTTCCAGTCTGAATTTGTCTAGCTTCTATGTCAGGTAACTGGATCATGTTATATCTTTCTCTGCTAGATTGGAGAGCCCATCATTATATATTTATTCCCCATGGGGGTACTTTATAGACTGTGATCAGGTCGCTTGTTAAATTTCTCTTTGTTAGACTCAAAGAGCTCAATCTATTTAGTTTATCACTAGAAGCAGGTCTGCCAACAGCAATTCCAGGCCCCAGGGCAGAATAGTCAATTGGATCCAGCCAGCTCAGACGCGGTCCACCTGACATTTGGGTGATGCTGCTGGCTGTGCAGGCTGGTGCCCAGCGAGCTGCTGCCAGCTGCCTGCGCTGCCACCGGTACCACCCCACGCATGCCTAGGAGCTCTGCCCTGCAATCTGCCCGGGCAATTCCACATGCCTGCCTGGCTGCTGCAGTGGTCAGGGGCCCTCGGGCCGTTTGAAATTGCCGGAGCCCATGGGCAATTGCCCTCTTTGCTACCCATCGACCCCGTTTACAGTTACATTTTGCAACCTATCAGTTAGCCAGTTTTTAATCCATGTAATGTGTGCCATGTTCATTTTAATTTCTTAATCAAAATGTCATGCATTACCAAGTCAAACCCCTTACAGAAGTCTAAGTAGATTACGTTAACTCTGTTACCTTTACCAGTCGGGCTTGTACTTTCATCAAAAAAAGATATCCAGTTTGACAGAATTTATTTTCCATAAACACATACTGGTTTGCACTGATTAACAAAGATCTAAGGAAAGGTAATGTAATCAAGTCCTGTATTAGCTGCTCCATTATCTTGCCCTGGATTGGCATCGGACTGACAGGCCTATAGTTACCTGGGTCATCCCTTTTATCCTTCTTAAAAATTGGCACAATCTTACCTTTCTTCCAGCGTGCTATAACTTCCCCGGTGCTCCAAGACTTATTGAAAAGCAATGTTAATGGTCCAGCAAGCCGCTTAGTCGGCTCTTTTTAAAACTTTTAGGAGCAAGTAATCTGGACCTCCTGATCTAAAAATGTCTAACTTTAGTAGCTTCTGTTCAGCATTCTCCAGAAATACCAGTGGAATAGAAAGAGTGTTATCACCATATGATGAAATTGTCATCTGTTTTTCCTCAAATATAGAACAGAAATACTTACTGAACACCTCTGCCTTTTCTGCATTATTACTGATAATTCTACCATTTCCATCTAGTAATGAACCAATACCATGGTCAAGGATTTTTTGTTCCTAATTAGGGTTGTTGGTTGATTGTAGTTAACGAATGCAATTAACTAAAAAAAATTAATTGCGATTAATTGCAGTTTTAATCGCATTGTTAAACAGAATACCAATTGAGATTTAATACATATTTTGGATGTTTTTCTACATTTTCAAATATATTGATTTCAGTTACTATACAAAGTATACAGTGCTCACTTTATATTATTTTTATTACAAATATTTGCACTGTAAAAATGATAAACAAAAGAAACAGTATTTGTCAATTCAGCTCATACAAGTACTGCAGTGCAATATCTTTCTCCTGAAAGTGTAACGTACAAATGTAATTTTTTTTGTTACATAACTGCACTCAAAACCAAAACAAAGCAAAGGTTTAGAGCCTATAAGTCCACTCAGTCCTACTTCTTGTTCAGCCAATCGCTTAGACAGACAAGTTTGTTTACATTTATGGGAGATGATGCTGCCCACTTCTTATTTACAATATCACCAGAAAGTGAGAACAGGCGTCTGCATGGAAATTTCATAGCCGGCGCTGCAAGTATATATGTGCCAGATATGCTAGACATTTGTATGCCCCTTCATGCTTTGGCCACCATTCCAGAAGACATGCTTCCATGCTGATGATGCTTGGTTTTTTTTTTTGTTGTTGTTTTTTTTTAAAAAAAGCATTAATTAAATTTGTGACTGAACTCCTTGGAGGAGAATTGTATGTCTGCAGCTCTATTTTTACCCACATTCTGCCATATATTTCACGTTATAATAGTCTCAGATGATGACTCAGCACATGTTCATTTTAAGAACACTTTTGCTGCAGATTTGACAAACACAAAGACAGTACCAATGTGATATTTCTAAAGATAGCTACAACACTTGACCCAAGGTTTAAGAATCTGAAGTGCCTTCCAAAATCTAAGAGGAATGTGGAGCATGTTTTCAGAAGTCTTAAAAGAGCAACACTCCAGTGTGGAAACTACAGAACCCGAACCATCAAAAAAACGAAAATCAGCCTTTTGCTGGTGGCATCTGACTCAGATGATGAAAATGAATATGGGTTGGTCCACATTGTTTTCGATTGTTATCAAGAAGCACCTGTCATCAGCATGGACATGTTCTCTGAAATAGTGGTTGAAGCCTGAAGGGACATATGATTTAGCACATCTGACATGTAAATATCTTGCAACACTGGCTACAACAGTGCCATGAAAACACCTGTTCTCGCGTTCAGTTGACGCTCTGAACAAGAGGTGGGCAGCATTATCTCTTGCAAATGTAAACAAACTTGTTTGTCTAAGTGATTGGCTGAACAAGAAGTAGGACTGAGTGGACTTGTAGCTCTAAAGTTTTACATTTTTATTTTTGAATGCGGTTTTTTTTGTACATAATTCTACATTTGTAAGTTCAACTTTCATGATAAAGAAATTACACTACAGTTCTTGTATTAGGTGAATTGAAAAATACTATTTTTTGTTTTTACAGTACAAATATTTGTAATAAAAAATAAATATAAAGTGAGCACTGTACACTTTGTATTGTGTTATAATTGAAATCAATATGTTTGAAAATGTAGAAAACATCTAAAATATTTAAATAAAATGGTATTCTATTGTTTAACAGTGTGATTAATTGCGATTAATATTTTTATTCACTTGACAGACCTATTCCCAATATAAAGGGCAGGGAGATAGCTCAGTGGTTTGAGCATTGGCCTGCTAAACCCAGGGTTGTGAGTTCAATCCTTGATGCGGCCATTTAGGGAACTAGGGTGTAAAAAAAAGGAAAGGGAGAGAAAAAAAAACAAAAACCTGTCAGGGGATTTGTCCTGCTCTGAGCAGGGAGTTGGACTAGATGATCTCCTGAGGTCCCTTCCAACCCTGATATTCTATGATTTAAATAACTGTCTTATTGTCCTTAACTGTACTGGGCATGGATTTCTCTGTGTCCCTTGGCTTCTCGTATCAGTTTTCTACAGTTCCTAACTTCTGATTTATATTCCTTACTATCAACTTCCCCTTTCCTCCATTTGTTGTATATCAATTTTTTTTTTCATTTGCCTTCACTTCCACTCTAAACCAAGTTGGATTTTTAAATAGCGTGGGACTTTTTCCTCAATTGTGGCATTTTGGCTTTTGGGGCACTTAGTAAGGTGTCCTTAAATTATTCCCAATTATCATTCGCAATTTTCTGGTAAATTCTTCCTCCCAGCTGATTTGGCTCATAATTGTTTTCAGCTTTTTGCGGTTGGTCATTGTAAAGCACCAAGTATTATTGGTCTGGATATTCTTCTTCTTGCATATTATAAATCTGAGCAAGTCATGATCACTTGTACCTACCATTAACTTTTAGTTCTGTGATCAGTTCCTCTTTATAGTTAGGATTAAGTCCAATATAGAATTCCCCCATGTTGGCAGCAACACTTTTTGAGTTAGGAAATTATAGATGAGTGTTTAGAAATCTCCAGGATGTTTTAGTCCTGGTAGCATGAGACCTCCAGCATATGTCACTCAGACTGACATCCTGTCCAGTCCCCTCTGTCCAATCACCCAGGTTTCTTTCCTACGAATTATAAACAGGTGTGTATGGAGGTGGTCATCCAGTTCCCTAGTGTGATTTGATGGTCTGTAGCAGACGTCAACTAATAATCCTATCTTGTGCTTTATCTGTTAGGACATTGATCCATAAGCATTCAATATCATTTTCTTCTGAGTTATCAATGACTTGGAAACAGGTAATGCCATTTTTGACATAAAGTGCCATGCCCCTTTCCCATTTTCCCACTCACTCCTTCCTAAATGTGTTATAATCTTTGGTTTTAACATTCCAATCATGTGACTCATCCAACCCAGTTTTAGTAATACCAATTAGATTGAATTTATGCTCATAAATGAGCAATTCCAATTCATCTTGTTTGTTACCCATGTTCCTAGCATTGGTGTATAGACAAGTCAAGAATTTCTTCTTTTCCTGTCCTTTGGTTTCTTGATTAATTTTGTTTTCAGCATCTTGATTTTGTGCTATGTGCCTGTATTGTCTTTTTTCCCCTCCCCTTTTGCTATTAGCTTAATGCTTCCTGAGTACTCCAGCCAGCCTGTCTCCAAGGAGGTTGGTCCCCCTTCTACTGAGGAGGAGGCCATCTGAGCTATACAACCCTTTCTTTCCATAGAAGATGGACCAATGTTCCACAAAACCAAAACCCTCCACTGCTTACCTAGCTTGAAGAATGAAGTTTGATATCCCTTCATTTTTATCCTAGCTACTGTAGCCATGGATGTCAAATAATCCTGAATCATATTAAACTCTTTGCCTCAAAAGTAATTATTTAGGCACAGTGGGGGTGTGAGGAAAAAATTGTCTTTAGTATTAAATTTGCTGCCTTTCGTCATTGTGAACGCCCTTGTTCTTAATAGTAAACTCTTATGTAGTGCTTATCTGTAGCTCTCAAAGCCCTTCAGAAAGGGGGTGAATATCGTTATTCCCATTATATGGATGGAGAAAACAAGGCAGACAAAACTGCAGTGACTTGACCTGGTTTCCCAGGGAGGAGTCAGTGATAGACCCAAGTGTTCTGGCTCCCTGGACAATGCTCAGTCCACTGGACCATTGTGCCTCTTATCCTATTTACGCTTTCTCACAACACAAGATCATGACTTCACTTCTCTGTAATGCTCCCTATTTTATATATCTCTGTCATGTCACCTTTTTCATCCATTTCCTGAAGAATCCATTTTTATTATCTCTTCACATGGAAGTCTGCCCATGCCTGTAATTGTCCAGCTGACTTTAATTATAATGACACCAAATAGAGCTCTTAATTGAGGTCCTGCCTGTCTTCTCTCATAGGATGTTTGTAGTTGCTGCAGTGGGAATGTGATGGGTGAGGCAAAAGGAAGCTGCTCAAAAGAACCTTCTCTTGTCCTCTTCACCAAGCTTAGGAGAAAGCGTTCCCTTTAGAACTGGCTTTTTATACATTGTATGGTCCATGCTTACTCCCTAAACTCATCAGCACTCAGTGGCTAGATGGCTCAGGTAGGGAGGAGGTTGATGGAAAATGGCCTTTCTGAAAACGGTAGAGGCTTATGACAGCTACTAATCAATAGCAGCGACTCTGGACTATTTTGCTACCCATCAGCACTTCGTAGTAAGTTTGCAGCAGAGGGAGGGGCAGTCTCTGAGTGTGGTCTGGACCCAGTGCTGGGAATGAAATCTAATGCTCGCTCTGGCTTCAGTTTCAGCAGATATTCTCTCCAGTTTTCAACAGACCTTGCACTGTACGCTGCTGAATCCAGATCCGAAATGTCGTCCACCACTGTCCAGCTTACTGTCTCATGAGTTCTTCAGGTGAGGGAATGAATGCTTTGTCTGTTTGGATATAGCTCCCTGTTCCTCACTTCTGTGTTGTTGACATAACTCATTTCATTCTGAAAGGTTGTTGGTTCTTGTTTGATGCATGAAGTGCAAACAAAATTACCAAGCTCACAGGTATGTTGTCATGTGGGATCTTTGACAAGGAGACTCCTTAAATTCAGAAGTCGTCATAACCCTTATAGCAGGCTGTTGAATTATCAGCAGGATGGTTGAAAGAGTGACACTCCTGTGCATCACAAATGTTATCTCCCCTACTTCATGCTAGGTGCTGATGGAGGGCATAGAAGACAAGGTTGTTAGAGGTACCTCTATCTTAGGTCCATCTTGACTTCCAGTCTCTACAGACCTACAGTTGCCATCACCTAAATACGCTGCTGCCTTGGGGTAGTGTTATTGGCCTGTTGTGGGAATTTCCTTTTCTCACCATAATTTGGGTAGCATGCTCAAGAGATTGCAAATGTACTATTGTTCAGTTCATACTGTATATAGCTGCATCATTCAATTCCAGTTGTAGGCCAGCAGATTGAGGAAATTACTCTGGGTTTCAGTCTAGCTTCTAATGGACAGATGTCCAAATCACATAATTGCTTTCAACGGCCTTGATAGCCTCAAGAGAGGCTAAGAATGGAATGGACCATGGAGACTGAATCCCCTTGCTAGAAATGGTTGCAATGGGGGCTGAAGCACACGCTTGCAGTGAGGAATGCAAGAGACCCAAATTATTGTTCTGATGTTCCCAGTCCAATGTCATGTGACTTGTTACTCCCCTTTCCTCCTCCATGTGCTTGATTAATGCAGGATGTGGCTTCCTTGAATCTCAAGTTCCTGATTCTTAGCGTTCTTTCTTTTTATGGCCAGGAATGATTTTCTGGAAGTTGTGAACTTTCTGAAAAGTTTAACCTTAAAGACTGAGGAGGAGAAAACTGAATTTTTCAAGTAAGTGAAAAGTTTTAAGAACTTTAACCTTTGTGGAGAGCATTTATTGCAGTGGGAGAGGGGGGGATGACTTTGTCATGTTCAAAATGGGATCTCAGCAAGACTTTAAAAGGTTTATAGCTGGGATGATACTTCCTCTATCTGTGGATCTCAGTCTCTTACACAGAACATCACCGGTATGTTCTGATTTTAATGTAATCTTATACAAACTCCAAGAAGATCCATTGTTAGTGTTGAATAGGATATACCTGCCACTACCTTTGCTGTGTGGTTTGATTCCGAAGAATTAATTTTTCTTGCAAATGGTATCTACACAATTTTCTATGTGCAGCTGATCACTATGGTTATCACTCCAAGAAAAGTAAAAACTTATGTGTAAACTAGGTGAGTAGCAAGTACTTTCATTGCCGAGATAATTGGTCCTGTTGTTCCCTGGAAATGAGCTAGAAAATTTGGACTGTGGTGGACATGGTAATCTGAAATCTCAGGTGTATTTTAGAGGTCTGATTGGATTCTCTATGGAAACTTAGGCAAAACCAAGGACAGAAGCTTTCCCTTGGGTGGTAGGCTGTGAAGAGAAACCAGGCTGTATATTGTCCACTAGCCACAATGGGAAATTTTAGTTTAGTTTGTTCAGTACAGACAAGGAGAAGCATGACTAACTTAGCAGAAAGTTTTTTATTTAGATCCCACTTGGTCTACATGGCAGAACTACGCATTTCCCCATACTGCTGCATCAGCCATGGTGTCGCTTTCAGGATATTACTATGCTGTGGTATCGTGGTGCCATCCTGTGTGGTGGTGAGGGAAGAAGGGGTGTGGTATTATGAGCTTATGTTCATTGTAATGCTGCTCATTTGATGAACTGAATCCAAGACCTTCCTCCCATAACTAAGACTTTTGGCACCACTAGAGCTTCTCAAAGATAAGGCTGTCAGAATTTTTTTATTACGGTAAAATGTATTTTTCCCTGGCCTCACTCTTGGAAACAGCTGACCTCTTTTGGCTGGAATTTTCCAAAATCCAGCGGCTTTCAGGCCTACTTTAGACATGGTAAAGAACCATTTAAAAATAATCCTGTACAGATCACTTCTGAAATACTTTTTGCCTTAGATTAAGGGAAGGTCTTCCTGAGTTAATGTCCTTCCTTGCACAGGAAGCAATGTCCTGTTGAATAAACATTCTTGTCTGTTACCGAGTGGCAAAAGGGCGACCCTTGTAATGTGTATGGAGGTTGGGATGTAAGTGCATTTTAACTCTAGGGCTTTAACACTGTGATAGTTCATGTGAGCTCCTTACTCTGAAACATTGACACAAACTGTGGTGATGGACAGTTTTATAAAAGACAGAAATATTCATAGTCTGGCTACAGAATTTGATTAGGGCTTCCTTGACTGGCTGGTGTAATCCTTGCCAGCCAGTAGCTTGGCTGTGAGGTTTCACAGGATGTATCCATTTCTTTATTATTTGTTTTGAGGTAGGGCCTATATTCCCCAATCAGTATCAGGGCTCCATTGTTGTAGACACTGTACAGACACCATGAGATAACCCATCCTGAAGAGCCCACAGTCTAAATAGAGAGGGAGGGGAAAGGGATATTTAATGGAAACTCATTCTGAAACCAAGTCGTAATCAAATGTAAGAAAATAAAAAGTTACCCTCATACTAACTCCTCTCTCTCTCAAAACAGATTCCTGATGGATAAAGTGGCCTGTTTGTCAGAGAAGCTGATAGCTTCACGGCTGGTGCCTCTCTTACTTAATCAGCTTGTGTTTGCTGAGCCAGTAGCTGTCAAGAGTTTCCTTCCACATCTGCTAGGTCCAAAGAAAGGTGACTTGAATATTCTCTCTTCAGAGCAAACACTTCCTCATTTGGAGTGAAATCAGAGGGGTTAGTTAATTTGAACAGAGGTTTTAATAGCGGTGTTGGCTTAAGCCAAGCAAGTACTATAAGGTAAAGTACCAACAATTCTGTTATTCCAGATACAGAATAATGGGAGTACCCCCGTCCACCAAACTTTCCATTGTTCCTTTGTCACATGCCTCCTACATTTGCTGAAAAGGGGATTAGCAATTGTCTGGCCTTCTTCCATGCTGTTATAAATGGCCCTCCCCAGGACTGTGGAGCAAGGGGCATTTCTTAGAGCAGCAGCTGCGTATACCTCCCCTCCTCTCCCCTCCCCTGCCCTAGCATTCTTGCAGATAACAAGGCTGCCCCCTAGCTTGAGGTGTGGGAAGGCAACAGGTTACTCTGCCACCTCGCTGGCATGGGGCAACTTCTTTCTCCCCAGGAGGCATTCACTCTCCCTCCTTTCCCCTGCTGGAGTGCGCTGTCTCTTTCTCTCGCTCAGTAGTTCCTCTGCCCTTTCTTTGGTCCCTCTCCTTCACAGTTTTGCCTAAGCAGCCACAGGGACTTGTGTGCCCTTAGCTGCCCAGAGGGGCTACTGTCAAGCAATACAAATCATTCCTGCCCCACCCTTCTGATGTCCTGAACATGCTAGATCTGCAGCACTCCTGGCTCCTGCTGACCAAGAGAGCATGGCATTAGGACTACAATTCAAACCGGGCTCCTCAGTGACAGACCTAAGCCCATAGGCCGCTGGCTGTGGTGGCTGAGAGTAGCGTTAAGTTGCAGCGAGTTGTCTCTGGTCTGGGAGGTAGCCTGTCCCATGTTCCAACTCTTCCCTAGATAAAATTGGTGAAAGTGAGACCACCTGCCTGCTGTCACCAGCCCTCTTCCAGACGCACGTCACCCCTGTGTTGCTGAAGATGTTTGAGGTCCACGAAGAGCATGTGCGAGTGGTGCTGCTGTCTCACATTGACGCCTATGCGGAACTGTTCACACAGGACGAGTTGAGAAACATCATATTGCCACAGGTTAATGATGAGGCAGACAACGGGACTGGACATGGCGTCTCAAGAGTGTGGGGATTCTGCTGCTGGGATGGCCCCTCTTGCTTATTATACATAAAGATCTCCTAGTCCTGGCAAGAGTGAAGCACAGTGCAGGCAAATTGTGTAAGCTTTCCCCAAACACCCAACTCTGCCAAATGCATCTCAGCCCTGACATGCAGCTCCCTTTGCTTATTCCAGGCCTGGCACCCATGCACCTCCTCGCAGCTCAGTCAGTTCACCTCCATTCTGAGCTAGAGCCTTCCTTGCTAACCCAGTACTGCCCCCTCACCCTATCTACGCCAGGGTACCTCAGTCCTGATTTGGAGCTCCCCTTGATATTCCAGCCCTGCCCCCTAGCCCTAGCTATGCCAGTGTTCCTGAAATATATAGATATTCCAGTGCTAGGATACCCTTCCTTCCTCCCCTCCCACAACTCATACACATCATGCTTGACTTATGACCTCTCACTTAGTGACAATACACTGCCTCTCCATCCTATGCCACTCCAATATCTCAGTTGTGGGAGTCTTTTGAGCAGAGGTGACTGATCATTCTGAATTGTGCCAAATTATTTGCAAAGTGGTCCAGTGTTCACAAGGAGCTAGTATGGGTGACCCTTTTTAACTGGTTACATGAATCAGGCTTTGAACCCTATTAAGAAGTAAGGCTACTTTCCTACCCAGGGAAGTGATATACATATTGAATTTTGTTTGTCAGAGAGAAGATGACACTAATAGTGAGTTTCGTAAGTGGTTATCCACATGATTGTCTAGATGAAAGAACAGCAGAAACATGCTGTAAACATCTTTAATGGAAGAGCTAAAGAAAGAGCTGCTCAGATTCTTTGCTGTTTCTGATAGCTTTCTGGTCTTGCCCTAGGTGCTACTGGGCCTTCGAGATTCCAGTGACTCTATTGTTGCGATAACACTGCATGGCTTAGCGGTTCTGGTCTCTCTGCTTGGACCTGAAGTGGTTGTGGGGGGTGGAAGAACTAAGATTTTCAAACGCTCCGCACCGAGTTTCACTAAAACTACGGACCTTTCGCCAGCAGGTATGTAAATGCAAAAAGAGTTTGAGATTGCAGCACAGTGAGATTGATTTGTGCTGTCCAATCTTGCCTGTGCTGTTTGGACAGGGACTCTAGGGAGAGTCCCTCATGTGGCTAAGCTGTTAAGTGAAGGCCTCTTATCCTCAGCAGTGAAAAAATGATCTGTAAAGACAGACCTGGGGTAACGTATTTAGCAACAGATTGTTCCTGCCACAAGCTGCTCCAGTGAGATGTAGAGGAATAAACCACCAGGGACAAAGGCACTGTTGAAAGACCACACTGGGAACAGCCATATATAAACAAAACCACAACTTTCCATTTTGTTAAAGGGACACAGCAAGGAGTATTAGTATTGTAACCAATCCTTCCTAAATAGTTAAAATTTCAATCAGTTCTATGACTTTTAGTTCAACATGGTATTAAATAGAGCAGTGGACTTTGTGTCTGGCATCTTGTGACATTTTAACTGTTTGTGACCGATCTGTTTCCCCCTTGATGGGGGGGGAGAAAAAGCAGAAGCTAATTGGTTTTGTCTTGATGTTAGCTGTAGGCTTTGTCTATACCTGTATTGCAGCCTTGCATAGTTACATTAACACAACCCCTCCGGCAGTAGGCAGTGTAGGCAGTTTACAGTAGCACAATTTACACTGGTGCAGCTTACCTGGCTTGGAAACGGGTAAGTCATGTGACACCCTAGCACCTCAATATTCACCAATGTCATGTAATTAGGGTATGTTTTGTACAAAGTGTGTCTTGTGAGGTATCATTCTAAAAGCCTTGATCTGCTAGACAGCAATATCTCGTTGGATTGTATGTGCTATCGTCATATGTCAGGTTATGAAGTTTGGCTATGTAGGTGGTGTTGAAACACGTTGTGAGGTTGAAAACACCCACAAGCAGCCTTTCAGGTACAACAGTAAAAAGGCCAAACAATGTTAATGGCTCATTGAGAAAATTCACACAAGCACAAGGATTACCCCAGGAACTGTACAATAGAAACCTCTCAGAGATAGCACTATACAATGGGAACTGCTTGACCCAAGTCACAGCAAAGGAGCTTTCCAGCAAGTGGGAAGAAGATATAAAAGGGGGACAATGATATCATGATGGTACCTCACTCCCCCTACAACAACACATCTGGAAACTCCAAAGGGGCAAGGACTGAACTGGGGGAAATGATGGTCCCAGGCTACAGGGATTTTTAGTCTGTGTCTGAAAACCTGAGAAAACCAAAGATGCTTGTGCCTTAAGAATCTGCCAGCCTGTTTATCACTCAGGGTGAGAATTTGCTAATTCATATCCTACCTATTTAGTGTGTTAAGCTCAGTTTGCAGTTTTGTTTATTTACTAAGGTAATCTGCTTTGATCTGTTTGCAATCACTGAAAATCTATCTTTTGTAGTTAATAAACTTGTTTCGTTTGGTATAAAACCAGTGTGTGTGGAAATTGTAACTTGGGGGAGAAAGCTGTTGCATGTGTCTCTCTATATTGAGGGAGGGGGGTGAATTTTATGAGCTTACGCTGTACAGTTGCTTGTGCAGCGTAAGACAGTATAATTTTGGGTTTGTACTCCAGAGGGGGGTGCATGCCTTTGCAACTGGGAGGTGCCTTACCTGAGCCTTCCCATGCAAGGCTGATCTGAAGCTGCAGCTGGGTGTGTCCCTATCTGTATGCTGATGAAAGAGCAAGGTTGGAGAGCTTGGCAACTTATCACAGCACCACAGTTTGAAAGGGAGCCCAGGCTGGTGAGTCAGGCAGGCTCAGTGGTACCCCAGTTCCAAGTGGCCCCCCGGAAGGAACCAATCAAAGCCACACTGATACAAACCACCCTATACTGGTGTAAAGTGTGTTACATTAGGGGACTGCATTTGTGCAGATACACAAAGTGACAGAAATCACAGTATGGTGCTCTGTCCACCTTGAGTGGTGCCTGGACCTCAAACAGAAGTTGTTTGAGCCTCCTACATCCTTGGCAAATAGACCTGGCTCTTCTACCTCAGGCAGAAGAGACTCCAGATTTTAAGATCTAGAGGTCCAAGGTCCAGTCCCTGCTGCTGCTGATCCAGTCAGGGTTTAGTGTTACACAGGCAATGCCATAGTGACTGGCTTCATTTGCACCAGTGCCGGCTGCCTGTTGCTGTGTGCTGAAACACCTCAATCAGCTGGTTCCTGTACTGAACAGCAGACTGGTTTACGTCACAGCCTATGAGAGTTTGTTTTGCATGTGTATGGCAGGGAAAGAGGAGCCAAGGGAGGAGATAACATGAGAATCCCTGTGGAACCTTGTGACTGACTGTGACCTGCAGAGCAGAAACTTGTATTGGGGAGACAGATGGTTGAACAAACACTGTTTGCCATCTTAGATGCATGATAATAGGATGTGAATGGGGCTCATATTAATTTCACTTCATTAAAGTGCAGTGATGGCTGCTGCGTTCACCCAGGGGTCTGCAAAGCACCCAGACCTCAAATGTAGAGCACAAGTACATTTTGCCAATTCAAAGGCTGCCTTAGCAAGTTGCCAGGAATCTGCAGACCCAGCAAATTGCAGAAAATGGAGTAGATTGTGGGTGAATTAGAGGTGCAGGCCATGACTACCACAAGCATGTGCTTGCAAGTTTCCATCTTGATCCAGTGTGGTTTGAATCCCTTTGGATCACTTCATGCTGGGCCAGTGGTCTCCATGAGTCAGATCTCCGTGCTGCAGATGAAGGTGGCTTGTGTTTACACAATGCTGTGGGCCATCTTGGGTTTCATCCTAGCAATTGAATGTAATGAAGATCTCTGTTGTGCCTTTGTTCTGAGCAGAGCAGCAGCTATTGAGTGAGTGTCCTTTGTGTTTTTGCTTTGTATCCCTGCAGACTCCCCAACTCACATTAGCAACCAGAGAAGTCAGCTCTCCCAGCCCCTGCAGAACAACTCTTCCAGTGTGTTCCCCAAGTGCCGCGTTGCTGGAAACATGTCTCTCAGCAGCGAGAAACATGTGCCAAGAAAAGATTCTCAGGTGGCCTTAAAGACAGGTAAACCTCCAGAGCTTTCTTACTGGAGCTGTCCTTGCTACTAAACACTAATGAAGAATATCCTTTTTGGTGGTAGCACAACAGCGCTGCCTCCTGCTGATTTGAAATAGCTACAGAGGTGCCATTTTCAGTTGAGTGACTCACTGCCATATGTACCTGACAGGTAGAGGAGCCAGGAAATGTGGGGAGTGGAGAACATAACACAGTGTTTAGGAGAACAGTTTGTATGTTTAACCTTTGGAAAGCTAAGTACTGGAGAGGGGTTCTCAGTGCTTGATTTGCATGGGGATGGATGGAAGATAATTGGGAAGACTGAAGTAAACAATGACACTGCTGGCAATCTGAGCAACATAGATATGTACCCATAATGGCGTGTTTGTTTGCCTTTGCACCCTGGCCCTTTTACCACAGAGATTTCCTATGTGCCCTGACCTTCCCTCCCATAGCTAGGTAGGAGAGCAGCTCCAGCAATGAGCTGAAGGCTGTCATGACTCACTAGCTAGTTGCACTTGGCACCATTCGTGCACTTGCTGCTCCCCTGTCTTCAGCAAGCTGATCCAAAATGTCCATCTGTGTTTCAGTTCTCCTTTGCCTTTGTCCAGTAGCAACTTAGCAGGCCCTGGGCACTTGCTGGTCAGATCTTCCAAGCTTAGTAACCCTCCCACTGTAGGCAGGAAGCTGGTCACTGCTTCTGAGGCAGAGGCATTTCTGCCCTGCTTTCCCTTCTCCTTTAGCAGCACTTTGAAGCATCAGTATAGATCACTGGTGGAGAAAAGGCATTGGGCCATGTGGAGCATTGTTCTGATCTAGTGTGGCTGCTCCTGAGCAGGCTATTTTCAGGCCAGCTGGCTGGTGTGGTGTTTCCTTATTGACAGACTTAGGCATTGTGGGAGTTCTAGGTATAATTTACATTCCCAGTTTTATGGGAAAGGCACACTTTAGCACCATCCAAAACAGGTGTGTAATTCCTGTGTCTTCCACAGTTGAACAAGACCCTCAGCTATCCCTGAATGGAGATCCTGCTGCGATGAATACTGTGGGAAGCAGCAGGAGCCCTTTGAATCCTTCTGAAAAGCCAGCAGAGGAATGGCCAGACTGGACCGAGTCTGAAGAGCCTGAGACTCAGAAAACTGTGAACATACAGCTCCGGCCTATGGAGCCACAAGGCAGCACTGAGCCCTATGTTGTTGTTCATAATGTGGACAAGGAACCCTCGGACAACTTTGAGCCCAGCAGTCCTGCTCCTGAACTGTTCTCAGGAAACAGCCTCAGTGTTACGAGAGCTGATGGAGTCCAAGTGCAGAGGCCACTCTCTGGTGCCCTTCAGCTGAGCAGAGAATCCAAAAGCTTCAAACCCAGTCCTCCCCCAATGTCCAGCCCTGCGAATTGCTGGAGCAATGACAGCTGGGACCACCCAGACCAGCTGAGAGAAACAGCATTCCTGGAAAAGTCTCCCAAGTCTCCATGGGAGTCTGGCTTAGGAGAAGAGTTCACGATCCAAGTGAAGAGGAAACCAGTGCGAGATCCTGAGTTGGACTGGTTTGCTGACATGACCCCAGATATTAAACCATCTGCAGCTTTCCTGATTTTACCTGAAGTGAGGACAGACTCGGTTGTTCTTAGTCACTTAAGTGCAGTTTCCAGTGGAGAGGATACCTCCCAGATAGTGCAGTTTTCATCCAAATTTGCAGCAGCTGAAGTCACTGAGGTGAGAATACAGGGGGGTTGGGGGGGATTATATTGAGTGATGTGGCAAATTGTAGAAGGCAAAATCCATTTCAAGGGATGCAAAATGCAAGCAGGTACTGCACAAACCTGCCACTATGCCTCAGTCCTTAGCAGCAGGGTGTCATCTGTGCAGTGCTGGCACAGTGCATGCTGCCTCAGCAGCTTCATCTAGACAGTGGATAACATGGGGGAGAGGAAGGCATCTTTGCAGGTGGGGAAACAGGTGGACATCAGTTGACTGCTGTAGAGGTGCTGAATGATGCATCTTATCAGGCACTATGTCAGTTTGATCAGCTCTTGTAGCTGCAGATATGATAAGAGGCATGTGAAACTGA
The DNA here is from genome assembly GCF_003597395.2 of Chelonoidis abingdonii. Lineage (NCBI taxonomy): Eukaryota > Metazoa > Chordata > Testudines > Testudinidae > Chelonoidis > Chelonoidis abingdonii. Next base: position 63,955,684 of record NC_133775.1, on the reverse strand, counting down.
TTAGTACAGTTTGGGTGAACCTCTGGCCTTTAAAACAAATAGGCACAGTGGCTTGAGGACTAGGAAGAGGATATAAACTTTTCCTTCTAGTTCTTGAGCTCAGATCCAGATAGAGGCTGTTCAGTGGCCTGTGTGAAATATGATTGTCCTAGCCCAGCTTCTAGTAGACAGATACCTTCAACACAAGTGTGAACTTGTAGATTCAGTGGAGTGGCCAAAGATTTGAAGAAGTTGGGAGTCTAAATTCCACTCTCAGCTGTAGCACATTGTGGGGTACAGCATGAACTGCATGGCATTAAATGGGATGTTTTGGTTCTGGGACTCTTTCATTAGTTCTGTAATCCCTTTTAAAAGATAAACCTACTATAAAGTAGGAGGGGCAGGGTGTCTATGCAGCTTGCAAACGAACTCGTTTTAAATGGTTTGTACGATCTGAAAAGAAGAAAGAAACAGCTCGTTCACAATAGCCAGTGGTGCTAGAAACCTGTGTATTCTCTGTAGGGAGTGGTAGAGCGGTGTGTAATCCTGCTTTCTGTCGTCATGTGTCTGTATAATGTACCAGACAGATCAAAACAGTCCTAGGCTGCTTATTGAACTGGGCACATGACTTGGACGTTCTGCTGGACTGTCACAGGGTCCAAGGACTGCTGCTGTGTTCTGCAGCAGTGAGGGACAGAGTTATGGCTCTGCATGTGGAACAATCTGCTTATCTGACTGAGTCCTGGGCTTTGGGTGCTCCTAAGAAGGGTAGAAGCAGGAAAGGCTGTTCTCCCTCCTCAAACAGCCTGTCTCTGAAATGGAACAGGGTGACCTGTCACAGCTGAGGGGGGCTGAGGCTGCCTTGCAGGAAAAAGCACAATCACTGCCAGTGCTAGCAGGAAAGGGAACATCCCCTATTTGCCACCAGAGTATGGAGAAAGGGGGGTGTATAGAGACACCTTCCTCCTCAGCCCTTTGGAAGGGAGGAGCCCTCACCTCCCTTAGAGATAACAGTTCCTGTGTTAATAGCATGTGTTCCTCTGCTGTGTGATATGGCTAAGAACAGGGGGACTGCTGCTGTTACCCCACCTTGGTGCCATCATACTTTACTCCTATTTGCGAGTCACAGCAGGGACTGACTGGTTTTAAACCATTGTTTGACTGCAAAACACCTGACTCTCCTAGCTGTGTTAAATAATTGGTCAGTGCTAGCTTAATGCACACCACCTTTGGAAACCATTGCTATCTAATGTACTGATATGGCCCTGATCATACTATCTGAGCACCTAATGCATTTATCTGCACAACACTCTGGGAGGTAGGGAAGTGTTATCAGATAGAGGTTAGTGACTTGCCCGGTCCCATGCAGGGAGTTGATGCTGGGTCTCCTGTGTCTCAGGCCAGTGAGTGGCTGAACTGCTGTGGTCCGAAATGATTGCAGCACAAGGATTTTATTTTAGTCTGGGGGTGGGGAAAACAGTCTAAAAGCTGACCTAACTAGGACAGGGAGAACAGGCTTCACAGAGAGGCTATTTTGATCATAGTGCAGAGCTCCATGGTGGCTCCTCACAAAACTGCAGGAAGGGATGTATTTATGAGCCAGGCCTCACTGTAGCATGTAAGTTCCTACCTCTGGGTGGGAGAGTTCAGGTTCTTAGAAATGATGCACAGAACCTCTCTGCAAAGCTGTTTTACCAGAGCTTTCCAAGGGTGATTGAAACCTCACCCAAAGTGATTTTAAAGCAGCTGCTGTTTTAACTGCCTACCAACAGCTCCTCCTTAATGCAGTGTTTCAAGTGCTTTGTTTGAACTGTTCTGGGAGGAAGAGATGGCTTGTTTCTAAAAATAGCACATATTTGCTTATTTTCTGGTACCACAGGGAGTAAATTATTAGAAGTGGGACAGCTGAGCTCTGCTCAGAAAATTGTCACAACAAGTACCAGTGGGTGCTCAGCGCAGGCAAAGCACAGACAGGTCTGGTCACCCCTTTTTATTTTCAGCCCCAGTAATATTTTATTTAGGTCACTTACTGCTTCATCTACTATGTCTATGGGCTCTTCTAAAATGGAATACGATGTGTATATAAAGATTTAATGGGGGGATGCTGGACTTAGAACTGCCAGGGGTTTTGGGTGAGAGCTGGTGCTAGTCCAGCAAACATGACACTCTTGTTGAGTCTACTGAGGTGGTTTCTAGTACTAGTGGCCTTGGGGCAAGGACTGTGTGTGTGTGTGTGTCTCTCTCACCCCCTTAGCAGGCCCTCAAGAAGGGGTGCATGGCATTACAGCACATTCATTTTGCTGCTGCTCCAGCCAGTAACCGACCAGCTGTGCACTTTACTCAAAGGCCAGAGGATTACCAAAAACCTGGGTCAGGGAGGTAGAACTCCAACAACTCTCAGCCAGCTGTGAACCACACAGGAATTCCCCCAGAAGCAGGGGGCCCCACTGATGTCTAGCTAGTTCTCAGGGGTTGGGTTAATGTATCTATTTTACATGGCTGGGTGTAACTCTGCATGACGGTCAGCTGGTGTGTTCTTACTGACACAGTTTGTAATTATTCTAGGCTGAAACTGCAGGCTGGGGTGAAGAGGAAGAGGTGAACTGGGAAGATGACACTAACTGGTGATGGATGGGGAAAACACAAGGGCAGTCTATGGCCTATTGCTTCCAGGATGTGTTAGATTATTACCTCACCAACACTATTTTACCAGGAAGGCAGGCGCTTGCCCCTGCAGTCAGCGAGAGCCCAATGCAGCCTATCTTCCTGTACCAGGATGCTCCTTTTCCAGCCTGTACTGAAGCCATATGTACAAGTGAGGTGCATAGCCCTGGCGAGTGGAAATTGGAACAGCTTGAATGGTTTGTGTGGTGGAGCTGAAAGCATGATTTATACTCTTGTTTCAGGAATCATCACTGCTCTGGAAAACTCTTGAAAATTGCATTAGTTCAGATAAAAAGAAATGGCACAAACGTTAATAAAATTTATTAGAAAAATAAGCCAGAGTGGAGGGGCTCCTTAACTTTTTAGACTGTACAGTTTACTCTGATGACCTATTTATTGCTGTTCTACCAGAATGAATGGCTGGGTGGGTGCAGTGTGCTAGGAGACCATTAAAGGAAAGAGTATTTAACACACAGTGTATCATAGCTCTAAATTCACTGTGCTCTTTAACCTGACCAATAAAGATTATTTTCAGAAGATCAGTACAGTGTCTGAGTGGAACAGAGCAGCTCAGGTGCCTGTCTTCTCCCTGAGAGACTAGAGCCTTGCTTTTTAAAATACACTCAAACTTCACAAATTCATTGTTACCAATTTAATACAAAAGTGTCTGTCTCTGTAGATGTAACAGGGACAATTATGGTCCATTTTCTCTTACAAAAGATTCAAATACCTTACTACACAATCCTAAGCTTTCCCTGGTCCACGTTAGAGCAGCACATGGAATCAGTTGGAAGGGTTAAGATGTTGAATTTAACTAACTCTTTTGGAAGACAGGCCTTCTGCCTTAAAAGTTAACACATTCAGGTACATTAAACAAAGTTGTATTTACAGTGGGTGAATCAAAATCAGGGTGTTTGTTTTGTAGAAGGGTATCACTGGTAACTCCCCTTATTTTCAGTTTGTTCATTTTCCAGCTGTGATCTCCCCAGTGTTAAACCAGTACTGAGCTGTTCAGTGTCTAACACCTTACCGTACAGCGTTTCTTAAGATGGCTACTGCCGTCTGTAGAGCCTCTAATTTCACTGCAAGCCAAGCAGGAGATGGGCTTTTCTGCAGCAGCAGTTTCACAGCTTCCAGCGCACTCTCTGCAGCATCTATAGCAGACTTGTACTGCTCCTCACAGGGTGAGTGACAAGCTCTCTTTGCTAAGGGCTGCAGATTAAAATGTGAGCTGTTAAACCTCTACTATTTACTTACAATCCCACTGATACAGGCCACATCCTCAACTTCTTAGATGAAAAATAACCAGGCCCTGTAGTCACACACACAAGCCCCTTCAGCTGGGATGTTTCATGTAGGTTTCACCTCTGAGGCTCCTACCTCTCTGTTTAAAGTCAGTGCTTAAAGCTGTGGGAATTTCTCCTAACCAAGTTTTATATGTCTCACTTACTGGTTCAATATAAAGTGCAGTATCCCAATTAACACAGGCATGGAGGCTCCTGACTTTTGGACAGAGTTCCTTTCAGTGTCATAAGGCTGAGGGCCAACAGGTTCCCATTTAAATGCTCCTCCCTGAGTGAGTACAAGGCAATAGGGTACATCTGAACACCCCATCCGTCCCCCCCAGTAACAACTGGGGAGAAGGGAGAGAAATGAAATCACATAGCCCTGACTTATGCCAGTCTAACAGGTGTTAATCAGCTAGGAACAAAAGAACTAGTCTTGAATGTGCCTGAAGTATTGTATTAAGGGGTTAGCAGCTATCCTGTAATCAAAGCAGCCAGTACAACTGTTACAGGATGGAATGTGCTGCACTGAGCTCAGCCATTTATGGGGAGCCTCGCTGTATTCAGCATTAGGGAGTGCTCTGCCCAGCTCAACAGATGGGTTTGTTTCTCATCCCTGCCACTGACAGCCTTGTATTGTCAAGAAATTGAAAGTCACATTAACACCCCCTTAACCTTTCCAAAACTGGCCTGTTGTCCGATGCTTGGAACCTGAGGGCTAGCAGAAATTCCAGGGGTTGGACAGGACTACCAGAGGCAGGCCAGGACTCCTGACTGGCACAGCTTTTCCGAGCTCCCTCTGTCAGTCCAGAAAGAGGATAGAGGCTGTGGCAGTTGCAAGGGCAGTACAGAGCCCAGCACTGAAGTGCAGCAGGTGGGTGAGAGCAAGACCCTGTCAGCTCAGGAGGATGTGCCTTCTTCACAGCAAGTGCCAGGAGGAGGACAGCGCCATTCCCCATGGATGAGGGCACAGCTAAGGACTAATACAAACCTAGTCCAGCTGCTTTCAAAGAGACACCTACCTCGGATGGAGAATGGGGCTCAGCATTAATTTTCATTTTAAGCAAGTGCACACTGCAGACAGCCTTTTCCTGTTTCATTCGTTCTGCCCTTGCTTCTGCTGTCTCCTCTTCCTGCCTTGCCTGAGGGAAAAGCCACAGCAGAGGTAACTAAGCAAACCCAAACACAGCAGCATTTCCAGCCTCTAAGACTCCACCCCTTGAGTATTACACTCTGGCAATGAAAATACTCTTTAATGTAATCTGTTTATTTTCTAAACTGCAGTTCTTCAGCAAGGCTTTAACCAGCAAACGTATGGCGCTAGGCTGGGAGAACAGCTCAGTCTGATGTTGGCTACAGCAGCTCTGCTGGAGCATCATTTCATGTCTGACATCTGCAGGTAGCAGTTGCTTTGCTGCCTCTCCCCTATGCAGTACAATGGGCAAAAACTCCTGTGCTGTCCCCTCTGAAGTGCTGCTGGCCAGTGGAAAGCTGGCACAGAAAAGGGGGCAAGGGTTGTTAACAGCAGAGACAACTCTTCACCTTTTAATGGTCATGGGTTCAGTGCATTTACTAGTCCTCTTCTAGGAAGTACAAAATACTCTTCCATTAGTTTTTTCTCAAAACTCTCTGTGGAGGCTTCTGTCTGAAGAAAATCAATGCACTTGCTAGTCACTTATTTTCAGTTAGGTGCCCATTTTAATTGGTACACAAAAAAAATGACACATGGGAGCTAAAACTGCTTTGAACACAAGTGAGCTGCAATCTTTCATCTCACTAATGGATGCCTCTTCACCTACCCGAAGCAGCAGCCAATTTAGTTGCCTTGTACTCAGGAAGGGAATAGTAGGGGATGTTAACAAATCAGAGCTGAGGTGCACTGGGAAAGTTTGTGGTGGAAACTTGCACAGCATTTGCCATCACTGTTCCTCATTCTAGCCAACTTTAGCAGGCATGAAAAGGCTCAAAAAAACAATGAGATTCCAGTTATAGAGCAGTCGTGTCAGTTTACTGTGGGCAAGAGCCCCTCTTCTATCAAGGAAGACAACAGTAAAATAATTCAATAAGATACCTTGGCCAGAAAGCAAACAACTTTGTTTTTAATTTCTTCAGAATTAAGGCACTGTGGAACTACATCTTCATGCCTTGTCGCCTGTCAAAGTTTTTGAGCAAGAAAAAGTTGGTTAGTGGATTAATGTTCAATGCAGTCATAATAAAGATGAAACATTGAGCATCTACAAAACAATCTGGAAAATATTCTGTGTTAAGAGGATTGGGGGCGGGGGGGCATATTTAAAACAATACTGGAAATCTGTTGTTCTTTCATTTCTGCTTCATTGGGCCACTGTATTTCTCTTGCATTTTGTTAATGCTTTTATTTTCGTGCAATAGCATATGGAATACTGAGGTCAGTTTCAAGCACTTTGCTCCAGGATAGATACTGACAAAGTGGAGAGAGTTCAGAGAAGAGCAACAAAAATTAAGATGCTAGAGGAACTAACATACAAGGAAATATTAACAGAGCTAATATGTGGTGTCAGTCTTACCTCTGCAAACTGAGTGAATGCCTCCAGTGCATGTTGGTAGATCAGCCAAGTCTTGTCAGCCAACAGAGAAGCAAAGAGATATGACAGCTTGGGTATAACTTGCCCCTGAAAGGGGAGCGCACACTAGTCAGATTTTTGTGGCAAGCTAATCAGCATATCCTGCCCTCCTGATTCATCATTAAAGAAATATTCCAGTCAGAAGCCTAGAGTCTACAGGTTGAGAAAGTCTGCAACAGCCTTGGCTGGCAAAAAACATAGTAAGAAAGAACATGTACACAAAACCCATTCCTTCCCATCTGGAGCTCAGACATCAGCCCTTCTATCCAGCTCCTGGAAAACAATATACAAATGAATGCACCCAGCATCCTACAGGCAATGGGAGTAACAGAAACAGTCTCACTGGAATATAAAACTGCCATAGAAGTATTATGGCCTGGTTTGAAAATCAATGTCTCCAAGAACCACTGTCCAGTGGCACTGTACTATATATTCCATGAACACAACCCATTAATAATATATACAAATGGCTCAGGGCAAAATGTTGCCTCCAGTGCATTTACCTGGATTTCTTGTGGCATAAACAGTTTCCCCATAGAAGAGAGCAGATCCAGTGTTGCCAAGCGAACATGATCTGGGGGATCCAACTCAAAGAGGGAAGCCTGCATTGCAAACACCTGCAGGAAAATAGATCTGGATGAAGCCCCTTCAAATAAGAAACAAATAAGACAAAAAACTCTGTTCAACTGGCGATTGCAATGACCATCAAGTCTGAGTTCACTCAAATCTAGAGAGTTAGATCAGGACAACAGCTGCATCAATGGAACAAAAGCAAGTATCCTGGAGCTTTTCAAAATGTTACCCCCACCCCCACCCCTCAAAAAATGGAATCCTTACATAAAAACCCAAAATGCATTTGAAAGAGAAACATACATCATACGCCATCACTGTCCTAAACCCAGGGGAAAAAATGAGACACAGAGTCCCAAAAGTGATGTGAACCAATGTGTAGCAAACACTATAGCAAAGCCATCAAAACAGTGTAGGAAGGAATCAAAATAAAGTTAAGAACTCTTCATTCTTGCTAAGTGGTAGAAATCAGGCCATGAAACAACTCACTAGATGTGATCTCATTTAATAACAAAGATCCAGATCCATGAGGTAGATTGCCCAAAAAGATGTTTCTTACCTGAGTTATCAGTTGAGGGTCTAATTTTTGGATGAAAAATTCCAGCAGTGGAAGGAGCAAGCAAAGTGTCTGCTGGAGGCATGGCTGACTTGAGACCTGCACCAAATCAGAAGAGTATATTTAGCATCATAGCACTTCTGTTTACAAGGCAATTTAACTGGTTTATAAAAAGCATGAGACTGCAAATATTGTGCCCAAAGTATTTAACTTCAGACAAATACAGTACAATCACAGATACAATTCCCATGAGATGCAGTGAGGAAGCCTAGAAGTCTAAATACTAAGGGGGGCAAACTAGAGTGCCTGGTGTTAAGTGAGGATATTGATATATTAGATTTTGTAGACTTGGTAATACCAGGGTACAAAATACATAGGAATGATAGAGTAGGTCGTGCTAGTGAGGGAGTGACATTATATTGAAAAACACAGAGTCAAATGAAGTAAAAGTCTTAAATTAATCAAATTATACCATAGAATCTCTATGGATAGAAATTCCATGCTTGAACAACAAGAGTATAGCAGTAGGAAAGTACTATCAACCATCGGACCAGGATGGTGACAGTGACTGTGAAATGTTCAGGACAACTGGGCTCAAAGGCAGAAAATGTAATAATAATGGAAGATTTCAACTATGCTCATACTGACTGAGTGCATGTCACCTCAGGACAAGATGCAGAGATCAAATTTCTAGACACCAACAATGACTGCTTCACGGAGCAGCTAGTCCTGGAACCCGCAAGAGGAGAGACAATTCTGATTTAGTCCTAAGTGGAGCACAGGATCTGGTCCAAGAGGTGAATATAGCTGAACCGCTTAGTAATAGTGACCATAATGTAATTAAATTTATCATCTTTGTAAGATGGAAGATACCAATGAAACTCGCCTCAGTAGCATTTAACTTCAAAATGGAGAGATATACAAAAATGACAAAGCTAGTTAAATTAAAATTAAAAGGAAGAGTCAGAAGGGTGAAATGGCTGCAAACTGTATGGAGACTATTTAAAAACATAGTAATAGAGGCTCAAACTAACTGTATACCCCATATTAAAAAACAGTAGACGGAACCAAAAAAAATGCCAGCATTGGTAAATAGCAGAGTAAAAGAGGCAGTTAGAGACAAAAAACCATTCTTTAAAAATTGGAAGTCAAATCCTACTGAGGAAAATAGAAAGATGCATAAACTCTGGCAAGTCCAGTGTAAAAGTATAACTGGGTTAAAAAAAGAATTAGCTAAGTTCCTGCAGGATAGGTCCATTGATGGACCCAATGTGCTAGGTGTCCCTAAACCTCCAACTGCCAGAAGCTACAACTGGATGACAGGATGGATCACTCGATAATTTCCCTGTTCTGTTCGTTCTCTCTGAAACAAATGGCTCTGACCACTGTCAGAAGACTGATACTGGGTGAGATGGATCATTGGTCTGATCCAGTATGGCAGCTCTTATGCTCATGATAATCAAAGAGAAGGAAAAAAGAATTGTTTAGGATGGTTACATATTACAGGATACTCTACTCGTGATATTTTTATTAAAAATCGATGGCATCTGTATCCCGCCCCTCTCACAGAAACCAAACAGGTAAGATGTGTCCCAACCTATTTTCTCCATAACCATTTGGCAAATAGTTATTCTCCCCCACCCCCAAATCTGAGCACAAACCATGACGACTCCCCTGACTGCACCTTCAAAAGCAGCCAGATACACTGTTCATAGGAAATGTTGGTTAGGTAACCTTCTATTGCAGATCAATAGGAGGCCCTGGGTTTTGGTGTGCTACTCCAGATGGCAATGGTTTTCATTCTGGCTCTGTGGATGAGGGGAAAGCAGTGGATGAGTTATTCCTTGACTTTAGTAAAGCTTTTGATATGGTCTCCCACTGTATTCTTGCCGGCAAGTTAAAGAAGTATGGGCTTGATGAATGGACTAAAAGGTGGATAGAAAGCTGGCTAGATAGTAGGGCTTAAAGGGTAGTGATCAATGGCTCCATGTCTAGTTGGCAGCCAGTATCAAGCGGAGTGTCCCAAGGGTCAGTCCTTGGGCCAGTTTTGTTCAATATCTTCATTAATGATCTGGAGGATGGCGTGGACTGCACTCTCAGCCC
>NC_133775.1:63889212-63945443 GCF_003597395.2 Chelonoidis abingdonii | reverse complement strand
GGGCTGGAGCACATGACTTATGCGGAGAGGCTGAGGGAACTGGAATTGTTTAGTCTGCAGAAGAGAAGAATGAGGTGGGATTTGATAGTTGCTTTCAACTACCTGAACAGGGGTTCCAAAGAGGATGGATCTAGACTGTTCTCAGTGGTAGCAGATGACAGAACAAGGAGTAATGGTCTCAAGTTGCAGTGGGGGAGGTTTAGATTGGATATTAGAAAATCTTTTTCACTAGCAAGGTGGTGAAGCATTGGAGTGGGTTACCTAGGGAGGTGGTGGAATCTCCATCCTTAAGAGGTTTTTGAGGTCAGGCATGACAAAGCCCTGGCTGGGATGACTGGTCCTGCTTTGAGCAGGGGGTTGGACTAGATGATCTCCTGAGGTCCCTTCCAATCTTGATATTCTATGATCTATGATTCACATTAGTAATGGGTTAAAAAAACATGGGGCAGACCCTCAGCTGCTATCAAGTGGAATAACTCCACTGAAGTCATAGTCCTCTCACAGTTCAAATAAAGTCAATAGAGTTACACTGATTTACAACAGCTGTGGATCTGGCCTTATACATTTAGATCTTGGAAGAAAGAACAGTAATCATTAGATTTAAACACTGTAGAGGAAATTCTGACTTTATCAAACGTCTCTATGTTCTTTTACCACCAGTGCAAGGAGTCAAACCCATGTTGTTTCTACAGAAGATGGTTATGTTCTGTTTTCTGTACAACCACATTCCTTGCCTGAGCTCAGAATAGAGCTTTTGCAGGCAGTTCAGTGCCAAACAGAGCTAGAATTAATCCAATTCTCATCACAAGGAAATCCTGTATTATCTTTGTTTGTTCTTAGTAAAATAAGGTCATTTAGTTATCCCCACTGTCTGGTTCATCTGCTTCTATTAATTTTTTTCCCCATTTCTGGGGCTCAATCCCCTTTCTAGGCTCGTTTTAGACAACAGTCCATCTAAAACTGATGTGGGATAATATATTGACTCATCACTACATGTACAGTTCCAGCTACATATCACTGGGGCAAACGTGCTTGTGGAAAGAATTCAATCCCCAAAGCACTGGCAATGGCTCAGACTCCATGATGTCTGAAGCTCGGGGACTCAGCTGCACTGCGCTTTAAGGAGCTGCTCCAACTCCAGTTAAATGCCTTGGTGAGACACAAATGGTGGAACATCATGAGCCCTTCTGGGTAGCGATGTGTTACATTGATGGAACAGTTTGTTCCCTCACCTGCTTGCCCGTGAGGCGCGCCCAGAGCTGACTAGCAGCTCCCAACACTGCTGCCTGTAGTCCTGCCTCCAGAGTGTCGCCAGCAGAATTGCACACCGTCAGCAAGACAGAGAGAGCAACGTTCTAGCAGAGATGGAGAGAGGGGTCAGGAGCAAGACCTACTGGATTCAGCTGCTAAAGCCTCACAAGAGGCCCAATGTGTCAGTAATGTAGTTCTGCTAGTCCACCAGGCTATAAGCCTACTCATGCCACCCTTCACAAAGCAAACTCCCACTGCCTTCAGTAGTAGTTCTGCACAGATAAGGAGGGGAGGGGTTTAGCGGTCTTATTAAGCACCACAGAAACATAGGAAGCAGAACCCTGAACTGCTGGCCTTTTAGGTGGAGGTCTCCAGTCACACTCAGCTCTCCTTAGGTTGTCAAGGAAAACCAGTGCTCGTCTTTCAGGTATGCCAGCCTCCAAGAACCAGGGCTGCCCTGGAGGGGGCAGTGCAAGTGGGGCAATTTTCCCTGGGCCCCACAAGGGCCCCCACAAGAGTTTTTCGGGGCTCCAGGAGCGGGGTCCTTCACTCACTCCGGGGGCCCCGGAAAACTCTCACGGGGCCCGGGCACCCGGAGTTTCTTCCGCTCTAGGTCTTCGGTGGTAATTTGGCAGTGGGCACCCCCGCCGCGGGTCTTCGAGGCACTTTGGCGGCGGATCCCAGAGCGGAAGGACCCCCTGCCACCGAATTACCGCCGAAGCAGGGGCCCCCTGCTGCCAAAGACCCCAGGCCCCCTGAATCCTCTGGGCGGCCCTGGCGAGAACAGCAGAGATCTTATCATTTAAAAGAAATCTTCTAGCCAAAACCACACCAGAAGTCTAAGCGAGAACACTGCACGTATGCTTGGCAAGAGATCAAAAAATTATTAAAATAATTATTGATCTGCGGAGCTTTTGCTAAATATTGTTAGTGAACACACGAGACGTGAACACAACGTCGCAAGGGAGGCATTGTAGGCCCAAAGATGGGCTTTTTCTGATCCACAAGATTTTCAAAAATAGGAGTCTAAAGTTAGGTTCCTAATTCCATATTTGGTCACCTAAACGAGCAAACCTGCCTTTCAAAAATGACAAATAGCCAGTAGCTCCCATTGTGGCTGTCAGAGCTGTTCAGTAATCAGCCCTCTAGAAAGCTGGTCAAAAGTTGAAACTTAGCTCTCCCTTTGACACAGGAGTTATCTGATATTTTTGCTACTAAGAATTATTAGCATGCACTTACTGAGGGAGAGGGGAGAAGATAGCTCTCTTCATAATATTGTACTGCAGTGACTCGTAGAGGCCAAGATCAGGGCCCCACTGTGCTACACCCTGTACACATACATAGGCCTGATCTACACTAACACTTACTCCGCTATACCTATGTCACTCAGGGGTGTGAAAAATCCACACCTTTGAGTGACGTAGTTACACCAGTCTTAGCCCTCCCATGTAGACCGCACTATATTGGCAGGAGAGCTTCTCCTACCGACATAGCTACTGCCTCTTGGGGACGTGGAGTTAGTAAGCCAACCGGAGAGCTCTCTCCCATCGGCGTTAGAGTGTCTTCACCAGAAGTGTTACAGCAGCACAGTTGAATCAGTGTAGCTGCGCCATGCAAGTTTGTAATGTAGACCTGCCCATAATAAAATGATACTCCCTAGTCCAGAGAGCTTGCAATCTAAACATACTGTAAGGCTGAACAATAGGGGAAGATAAACAAGCAGGGCCAGAGTAACAATAGGCTCCTTATCACTTAGGAGCTCTAGGTTTAATGAACAGAATCACACTTTCCCTTACCACAGGTGGGAGTTCTCCCAGAGTGCACCTGCCATTCAGCCACTGCCTGCATTGTGTGAGCCCCACCGCACAGAGCTGGTGCGCCACTTGTTTCCTAACATCAGGAGTTACGGCCTTGAGAGAAATATGCTGCCACAGGGGCAGGTTCTCTGCTTCTTTGGGAGGAAACTTTTGGGTAAACTCCACCTGCAAGTCAAAGTAAACGTTAATTAAAGAGATCAGGACAGAACCTGGAAGTGATGAGTTGCAAAACCTACAACCTGTACCTTGATTTATGCTCCTCTTGACAATTGACAAGGAGCCCCACATGAGGTGTGTTAGAATGATCTACTGAGGCAGTGTGATTCAGCAAATGGTACTCTCAACCATTTGCGGGGATAGCAACAGGGAACAGGGGCCAGATCCTCAGCAAGCATAAATCTGCTTTGCTCCACGACAACTGAAGATCTGGCCACAGAACTTTGAGGAAAGCAGCCTGACGCTGGGCTCCGTGTCACTAATCAATCTCCCTACTACTGAAGAGCCCACTCCTGCTTACATTTACTCACTGAGTAACTTTATCCATGTGAGCAGACCAATGGACTTCACCGAGAGTTCTAAAAGTGCCTCACGGTTCATAGGGTCAGCCCTTTAACTCCTAGTCCAAACGTTTGCAGCAACCAAGGTTGATCCCCTTTGACTTTTTTACAGATTTGCAGCTCAGCAAGGAAATGCCACCATTCCCACACTGGACACTTGCTTTTGTAAAGCTTGATGCAGACATACCATCAAGGAGCATACTAATATGAAACACTGATAAAATCATAAATATTTTGCTATTCAGCCTTTTCTTATGAAGCATGTAGAGGCCGATTCCCAAGCAACTAAACCACTTAGCTGAGTATCCTTTTTACCCTAGTGATTTCCTGTGTACCATTTATTAATTTACCTCAGCATTGTTGTTTTTTGTTATTACTATTTAACTGTCATTTTTTTTTGCAACCAACACGCCTATTGTGCCTTTAAACATTATTCATACAGCTATGGTCTTCCTTTATACTGTGACTCAAAAGTGATCTAGTCATTATTAGAATAAGCAGAGTTAACTCTCACCATATCTCAACTGGGAAACAGGCTAAAACATAGGGAAAATAGCACAACAAACTCACAGACTCATAGACTTTAAGGTCAGAAGGGACCATTATGATCATCTAGTCTGACCTCCTGCACAATGCAGGCCACAGAATCGCACCCACCCACTCCTGTAACAACCTCTAGGCCTATGTCTGAGTTTACTGAAGTCCTCAAATCGTGGTTTAAAGACCTGAAGGTGCAGAGAATCCTCAGGCAAGTGACCCGTGCCCCCACTGCAGAGGAAGCAGAAAAACCTCCAGGGCTCTGCCAATCTGCCCTGGAGGAAAATTCCTTCTTGACCCCAAATATGGTGATCAGTTAAACCTGAGCATGTGGAAAGACTCACAAGCCAGCACCCAGGAAAGAATTCTCTGTAGTAACTCAAACCCCACCCCATCTAACATCCGTCACAGATCATTGACATATTTACCTGCTAATAAAGATCAATTAATTGCTAAAATTAGGCTATCCCACCATACCATGTCCTCCATAAACTTATCAAGCTTAGTATTGAAGCAGATATGTCTTTGCCCCCATTACTCCCTTGGAAGGCTGTTTCCAGAACTTCACTCCTCTAATGGTTAGAAACCTTCCTCTAATTTCAGTCAATCTGAATGTCCAGTTTATATCCATTTGTTCTTGTGTGCACATTGGTACTACGCTTAAATAGTTCCTCTCCCTCCCTGATATTTATCCCTCTGATGTATTTATAAAGAGCAATCATATCTCCCCTCAGTCTTCTTTTGGTTAGGCTAAACAAGCCAAGCTCTTTGAGTTTCCTTTCGTATGACATGTTTTCCATTCCTTGGATCATCCTGGCAAAGCAAAGCTGGATCGATAATAAGGAAGAACTAAAGTGGTAAGAGAAGGCACTTCTGGGACAGCACAGGGGCCGAGTTAGTTACTAAGGTAACCCCCTGTGTCCTTTCTGTATTGGTATGTTATCTTTCACTCTGCTTTATCATCTCACAACATCAGGATGGCAAGAAACCACTGTTTGCTCCACTCTCCTGAACTGAAAATGGATGGCTTGTGTTTTAATGGAGGCCAACTGGATTTCTATCTGGCTTAGCAGAAGACTGGAGAAATTGGTGTTATACTTGCCTGGTGGTCTGCAGCCATCAAAAACAGCATACGCCTCAGCAGGACCCCCAAGACAGAGAGGTGGTAACACTCCCCAGGGCAAGACTTTATCTGAATTAGGATAACAGGGAATTGAGCTAATCAAATTAAGAAAAATACACTGCTCCCAGCACACAAATCCTACAGGTTGGCATTTTCAAAGATTCAAAAGACTTTTGTGACTCAGGAAAATGACCTACAAAATTAATATCGGGCTTTTGTTTAGGCAGCAACAAATTCTCCTCTTACACCAAAGATGATTAAATTTCCCTTTTTAATCAAAACATCCCAATGAGTGATCACTGGTAGTTCATCACCATTACAGTCAGGTCTTTTCCTGCATTACAGGCCATCTATTGGTTTACTGTTTTCTACTTCACGGTGCTAATTTTATTGCATATGTACGCTACTTTGCTCTTATTTATCCTTAGGGCATCTCATTGAATTCTTCTCTCTCCATTCCTCTAATTTATCATATAGGATCACTATAGTAACTCCTAATTTAACAGCTCTTGCATCAGTTTTGCAGTGTCTGTATATTTCTCACCCCTTCCTTCAGATTGTTTACCTACACCACCACTAAATACATTTATAGTATTACAAGTACTAATTATTAACCCTCGGGAGGGTGGGATTTCCCCCATTTTGCTGATAGCAAAGATGGAGCACAGAGATGATGAGAAAATTGTCCAAGGTCACTTATGAAATTTGCAGGAGAGCTGGAGTTAGAACTCAGGTCTCCTTACTCTCTATCCCTTGCATGATCTGTTCAACAAAAGCAGAAAACCTGTCTGCCCAAACACACACATGTACATGCATACACCAGACTCTACCACGCTACTCACCAAATGGGCTATCACAAAGACATGATGAGCACACAGTTCAGCTGTTCCATACCTAGGATGCAACAGAGAGAGGTCAGTAAGCCAATTAGCACAGCTGCCCTGTTCTGCTGGGTCGGAGAGAGTAGTTCGCACTTTGCCACACTAAGCAGAGAAATGGTTCTTCCTAAGGGCCTCTGTATATTTCATTTGCCAGGAGAAAATTCTAAAGCCATTCTGTGGCCAGCGAATCAAGGAATATAGAGGACATGATTTAGCAGAAGGAAGGAGGAAATATGACCCACCTTTTGCGGATCAAAACATAGGACCACTATACACCAGTGTAGCATGAACCATGATTGAAATGCAAGAAGAAGAGGAGAAAGAAAAAGATGTATACACAAGTGCATAGTACATGGATGATAAATGCACACTGTTGACGTTAATCAAATAAATAATAAATTAAAGTAAGTGGCGTAGAGTGAAGAGAACTTGTATAAAATTTGTAAGTGGATACAGATACACTGGACTATTATAACAATGAAATTAGTGTAAATATATGGGAATGAAAGTTACATGATACTAGTGAAATATATCTAAGATTGGTGAAAAATGTTATGTTAATATATTATTTGAGAAACGGTCTGTGATCTTGTCTTTAAACACTAATGCACAATGCATGTGTACCGAGGGACAAAGTTTTAAGTGGCAAGTGCATCCTTAGTAGTGGCATATTGTGACTTGGATGCTCAGCTGCACAATGTTAACGTCCTGTAGCTAGAGATTTTTTGGTATGGATTTTCCTAAGGCTGGGTTGTTTTTCAAAGAAAAAATACCCCTAAAAATAGGAGCACCTGCACGTTATAGGATTTCAAAGCTCTGTTGACTTGACAAAATTTGCCAGTCCAACATGGAAATTCAATTGTTTGGCCAGATTCCACCAGAATGTCCTGTCGCACACACTTTACAAGGACTGTAACAGAAAGCCCCTCTCCTGAGAGACTTAGCAGCTGCACAGCTGAGGAAGTGCATTGCAAGGGCCCTCCCTCAAGCCTTTCCTTCAGCCCATGTCAAAATAAAACCTCCTAGAGCATTAAAGTTTCTCTCTCCTCAGAGATGGCTATTTCCATGCCACATTTAAACTTGCTACCCACAGTCCTCCACTGTAGAGCTGCTAGAAAAAAAAATGGCAAGAAATCTTTTATAAAAGTATGTTTTCCCCTCATGCTGGAAAAACAGCTGAACCATTTCTGCTCCTGTTTTCCAAAATAAGCTACATTTTTGACCAGAGACCAACCCTGGAACATGGCTGCTCTACAAGTTAAACTTTCTGAGAATTATGAGCAATTCAAACCATGCAGTCAGGAAGCCAATGTTCATGCAGCCTGAACAATACAGTGCATTGCTCCTCACTCTACAATAATTGGGTATCTTACCGGGCCAGGAAGCACCATGAATCCATAGCCAGTAGAGACGTGATCATACTAGAACCAAGGACTGCATCCAGCAGAGCACGCTCCTGAGGAAAGAACAGAGAAGGCACTTATGAACAGATTGCAGTTCTACTCTCTACTTTTAATCCACTTACTAGTGTGACACATAATTAGACTAAGAAGGTGGATGAGGTAATATCTTATATTGGACCAACTTCTGTTGGTAGGAGAGACAAGCCATGCAGAGCTCTTCTTCAGGTCAAGCTTGTCTCTCTCACCAACAGAAGTTGATCCAGTACAAGATATTACCTCACTTACCTTGTCTCTCTAATATCCTGGGACTGACATGGCTGTAACTACGCTGCGTATAGAATTAGACTTGTCAGTTTGTGCAGTTAAAATGCCGAGGAGCAAATTGGCTTTAATATTGCATGTTCAGTTATAAAGGCAAGCAAGCAACACTAGGTTTGTTTTTAACATTGGCCATGTGTGAGAATTTACTACAGCTGGTTGAAAATTTTCAAATTTCAAAAATGTTCAATGAAAAATATGGTTAATTTTTTTTGCTAGAATTTTGGACCAAAAAGGGGGACAAATTTTTCATGAAAATTTTATCTTTTTGGGGGGCAGATCTAAACTTAAGACCAAATGCTATCCTTATTCAGTACTTAGGCAGGCAAAACATCTGATTGCCTCAGTAGGAGTTTACTCTGAGTGAGGAATTCAGGTGTCAGTCCTAATTTTTTGTCTGAAAAGATTTTTTTTAATTATAGAAACATGCAGACACAAGGCTATGCCTTCCTGGACTTATTCATACTTTGCATTTATATAGTGTCCTTTATTCTGTCTACCTGTATATACTGTCCCAAACACAGAGGAATTTAATAAGATCTCAAAGCATTATAAAAACATTAATGACTTAAGCCTCAGAACCCGCCTGCAAAGGTAGATAAACTACTTATTTCTCTTTTACAGCACAGGATTGAACTGGATCACAAAAATACAGTGGTAGACTAGTAGGCCACTACTCTGATCACTAGATAACACTTCCTCATTTACGTGCACTGTGATTGAGTAAAACGCTGACAAACTTAATATCCTTGGCTCATGGAACTGTAAATGGCCCCAAACTGGAGGTGGAGAACCAAAAGACTTTCAGCCTATGTTGCAGTAGTTGTGATGTCCTATCCTCTAGGAGATAAAATCTGCAGCTGGAATTTCTCAGTCTCAGGGAGGTGACCATTTTCAGAACTTGTATTAAAAGAAAGTACTAAACAGCTTTTTTAAAGAAGCTGGATTTTTGCGCTCCTTCTGTGGTTTTACAAACAGGTTCCTAATACATCGGAGGTCTCCAACCATGTTTATACAGTTGTTTTTGGTAAATGACATTTGCTGCACATCTGCAGTCTTACCTGCCTTGTACGTGCCTTCTGAAGTAAAGCGAAACCAATTCATGCCTGGACACATCACCTTTGGAGCTCGGTTTGTGAGGAAGGGGACACTTTTGGAAAAAGTTAAAATCCACCAGAAGGAAACAGCTGAAAAGTTGATCATGGCTAAACCAAAAACTAACCTACCAGCTGAGGAAAGTGTGATGGGGGTGTGGATGCAATGAAGGCACACAAGTGGACACAGAGGTGGTGATACAGGGTGACACGAACTTCAGCTTGTCCATTATCCATCACTCCCCGCAAACAAACAGGAAGAGAGAGCTCACCAGAGCACTGCTGGAAACCGAGAAAAAGGGCTGAGAACAAAGAGAGCCTGCAGAACAATGAAAGAGCGGGGTTACTGCTGTCCATGCCTCACACTCCAAGAACAAACATCTGAGCTAGGAGAACTCCTCCTTGTCTCCTGTTGGGAGCTGTGGCAATAACACCAATATTTTTGCAGTAACAGATTTACTACTCTGATTAACTTTCTGTTTATAAACTCAGGTGATTAGCAGAGGCTTTTGGGGCTGTAACAGGGTACACTGGCCAGGAGATCCTGTTCCAGGGACATTGGAATAAACAGAGGCCCTGGAAATGGCCTTGTAGCAAGAAGAGAGGAAGCGAACCTGGGAAATTAGTAGTTGGTTAGGAAAAATCCAGTCACTGTCCCTTTAAGGGCCAGGATGAGAAGCCTGTAGTATAGGATTGGGCAGGCTCCCCTCTCCCCTAACTCATCGGGGGAAGATCTCCGAAGGAGCACAGTATATATATTACTTTAACTCTCTCAGAACAGAGAGTGAGCTGACAGGAAGAAGGAAACCAGAGCCAGGAGACTGAACTCCCGCTCGGAAGGACAGGATTGGCAATTCCGTGAACAGTCTGTGGTAGAATAACAGCTCTGCATACAGCAAAAGAGCGGGAAGTGAGTATGAACTTTTGTGTTGCTGTAATTAACTTTATTCTGGGGACACTGAGAATTACTATGAACTGTTTTCATCTACTCACACAACACCAGTTGGTGGGTGGGTGGAGGCATCCTGAGAAAGACTGTGGGGAGTTCCTAAAGGGACCCAGGGGGAGCACAGAGGCAGGGCACTGCTGAGGCACCTCTGGCCATGAGAGGGGGTTCAGTATATGGCATGCCTGCTACAGGGAAATAAACAAACATGCTGACTTGAGGGAAAGTTGACTCATTTTGGAGATAAAAACAAATTCGACCCCGAGGGCCCTCCACATCCTTGCATGAGCCCAAAGGCCATCCCTTCCCTCTATTGTCCAGTGCATCTCTGCTTTATACTGTGCAACCTTGAGGAATTACATCACATCCATCAGCACATCTGGCCACAGATCAGACAGTGTGCCCTCAGAGCCTGCTAATGCTACTGACTTGCTAGCTTGAGAGGCCTCTTGCACCTGAACCCCCATGGCTGCCTGTGCAGCTTGCCTGCTCTAGGCAAAAATTACCTGGGAACCTCTTCTGAGAGCTGGCTTCCTGTGATCCAGAGAGACTGCACATCCTCAGGCTGAGAGGGAAGCTTGTCCATTACGGTAACCAGAAGATGACACTGTGGCAGATGCAACTCAGGAGAAAGATCTGCAGAGAATTGTTTTTTTTTTGAGAAATACGCTTGCATTTGTAAGGCACATTTTTGATGGAACCAAAACTAAGCTAGGGCGAGTGATTAACAACAGGAGACTGAGTGAAAAGTACATTAATGCTGCTAGTGAAGCTCAAAAGTCACTCAGAGATGGAGCTGGTTGGAAAATGGAGGGGAGGTGGAGTCCCAGAGAAAATTTCATATTTTCAGCAAAAAATGATTAATCATAACATTTTATCCAAAAAACAAAGAATTTTGATTCAGAAATGCTAATGTAGTGCCTCATGAGAGTTGTGGTTAGAGTGCCTCATGCTCCCATGCTCCTTTATGGCCCTGACTCTGTGGTCAGACTATATTTCCAATATTTTATTTTCTTGTTGAAATATTTTGGGTTTGCCTGAAAATCAAGGGGGAAAAACATGCAATTTTTGGATGAAAAGATTTCCATAGAAAAGACACTGGGGGGGGGGAGTGTCAAAAAACCCAATTTTTCCATCAAAAAACAGTTTTGGCAGAAAATTTATTTTCAGTCAGTCCAATTTTGTCTCTGTGTGTGTTGAAAGGGCATCTTAACTAAAAATAGGACTTGTTCAATATAATAGATCAGTGTTTTAATGCAATTTTCCCAATACACGCAGAATAACAGTCATAGAGTTAAAGAACCTTTTATGTTGTTTTGTGAGCTGTGCAGTGTTCACCCCACCTAGTGATGTATTTGGCTGAAGATCCTTTAGTACTTTAAAGTATTACTTAGGATCCATTCTTAAAATTACTCCACAGAAATAAGATACCAACATTATGACATATGCAGAAGTGTTGTATAGCGAGTGAAGCACGTAGTCAAGACACCTTGTTCTATTCCTGAGAGATGGCACAACTGTACTATTAAACACAGGCAGTAATATTTTTGAACCTACCTAATTTTTCACTTAATACCTGCTCCAGAAAAGGCCTGAAGGGAAGAAGCTGGTGAACGAAAGGGTCCAGTGCCACCAGAAAAACCCTGGCTATTTCATCTCGATGGGCCTCTGAAATCACCGGAGCATACAGACTAGGAGGAAATTTGCTTGGGGAAAAAAATACAGAGCTACTCATTAGCACTGCATTTCAAATAGCACGGAGAGACAAAAATGTGAGTTACTATTATTGTGGAGTAACAGATCTATCAATACGAGCAAAAAGAAGCATAAGTTTCATATCTAACAACGTATTTTAAAATGGTGAGCATGTGTCTATATTCTGCCTTTAAACCAACTACTGAAGGCCTATATTTTATTAACCACAGAAAGAAAAACTCTCTAATCTGCTGCTGCTGAAAAATGGTAAAAGTGCATACAAAGAGGAATTTACTCAATAGGTGCACGAGCGGAAAACTTCAAAGGGAAACATTTGTAGGTTCAATTTGTTCCAGATGATGAGTGTACCAACGTACCGGCCTGCAGGTTAGTGATAACAGGTTAACGACATTTTGCTTTGCAGGAAATAAAAACTTAGGAAGAATAATTGAGAAACAAAATATTAAAAAAAGAGGAAACAGAATGAGAGAAAGCAGCAGAGAGGGAGAGGGCATCAAGTGAAAATCTACTTGTCACATTCTGGGGTGCAATCCAGACCAGTGGGGGGTTCTGTCACCACCTGACCTGCAAATGTGGGTGCCTCACAATGCTTTGC
The DNA here is from genome assembly GCF_003597395.2 of Chelonoidis abingdonii. Classification (NCBI taxonomy): domain Eukaryota; kingdom Metazoa; phylum Chordata; order Testudines; family Testudinidae; genus Chelonoidis; species Chelonoidis abingdonii. Next base: position 63,933,205 of record NC_133775.1, on the reverse strand, counting down.
TGCTGTAGCCCCCAACCTGGGCCGCTCACAAACAGCAGGAGGTCACCTCCTGAGTATCTGTGTGTAGCTGCAGTCCTGGTCCAGCAACTCTGACACCAGCAGCTTGTCAGCAAACACCAGCCACATACTGGCTTCCAGCAGTCCTTGGTTACTACTTGCAGTGACCCCAACACACTCCCAGTCCTGGACTGTCCCAAAAATGTGTGTTCTGCACTATCCAACCTCTCCTGGGCAGTTCAGATATTATTCAACAGTTTGCTACTTTAACTGGAGTTACCCAAACAGTTCAGTTTACAGACAACACTGGATTATGTTTGGTTAAAAAATAAAAAGTTTATTTATCTATAAAGAGAGAGATTTTAAGAGAGTACAAGTGTAAGTATTAAAGTCAGAAATGATTAAAAGAGAAATACAGATCAAACGCTTTCTAGTAGCTAAAACTAAACTAGTCTTGGTTCAAGGTAAAATCCTTATCCCAAGTTCCCAGCGCCAGGGCTGACCAAATTCTCAGGTCACGATGCCCTCACCAAATCAAAGGGCTGGTTCCTTTGTCTTCTTAGGTGAAAGAGGGAGCAAGAGAGAGACAGGGAGAGAAAGAAAGATATCCCTGGGGTGTTTTTGCCCCTCACCTTTATAGTCCAGTCACCCTTTGAGATGCATTTTCTGGAGGGTTACCCCTAGATAAAGTTCCTTCCCACTGTGAGGATAGAGAGATGGCATCTCGTGGTGAAAGAGGTTCCACGTTGTTGCTTGCTAAAATGCACAGCAGGTCTACACTTAAAGCACTGTACCCGTGCAGCTGGGCCACTATAGCGCTTTGGTGATGACGCTACTATGCCAACGGGAGAGCTTCTCCTGGCGGCACAGTTAATTCACCTTCACAAAAGGCAGTATCTATTTTGACAGGACAAACCCTCCCATCGACATGGCTCTGTCTACACTGGTGTATAACTAACTGCATCACTCCAGGGTGTGGATTTTTCACACCTCCGGGTGATGTAGTTATACCAATGTAAATTCATAGTGCAGACCTGACTGCAGATCAATCTGTTCCTGCCTCCCATTCACTGCCAAATGGCCACTTGATGGGTGATTTGCCAATCAACTTTGATGACACCAGGCTAGAGGTGTTAGCTTGTCTGTTGTCTCTAAGGAACAGGTTACCTCCTTCCCAGATTTGTCTGGTAAAAATGTTTCAGTCATAATTTCAGCTTATGTTCACTACTTTAATTATTATGTTGCTACACACATTTCACCATGATCTTTTGTACAAAGATTAGTACAGTAGCTTGTAGGGTGTGAATGCAGAGGTGCATTCGGTCACCCTACTAGTTTAAGAACAGGTCTATGCTACAGACCTGTATCTGGATAACTATGTCTCTCAGGGGTGCGAAAAATCTACACCCTGAGCAACAGCTATACCTATCTAAGAGCTTCTCCCATCAACATAGCTACTGCCTCTCGGGGAGGTGGATTAACTACACCAACAGGAGAAGCTGTCCTGTCAGTGTAGGAGCATTTTCACTTAAGCGCTGCAGCTGCACCAATGCAGCGTTTTAAGTGTAGGCCTGCCTAAGAGGTAGGCCTAAAGTGTTTTGGGGTTGTGTTTTGGTTTGGCTTTTTTATTTCTGCATCTCCCAGAAAGAACAAGTTTAACTGGCATCTCCCCGAGTGATTTTTCTTTATAATGGTAGATGTTGAATTTTATTTCCACACTGAAATTGGCATGGGTGTGGCAGTTTTCTGTGTTTCGGTTAAAACTTTTATGTATAAAAAGTAAGAGTTGCAAAGACATGTTTTTCAAAACTAGAATGGCATAAACGTGTAGGAAGTATAGGAAGGACTTTAGGGCTATTCGACACAGGGCCATCTACCAGCCTAATTATATCAGTATAATTCCCAACGTGGACACTCTTACTTCCCCACCCCATGTCTGTCTGCTTGAACTAGATTGTAAACTCTTCTGGGTGGGAACTATCTGTTACTTGGTGTTTGTACAGTGTCTAGCAGATTGGGCCCCATTCTTGGCTGGCCCTTAGGCATTACCATACTAAACATGATTAATAACTATAGCGGTATAATTGTACCAGTAAATTTCCCCATGCAGACAAGCCCTTAGATACTACACAGATGAGCATTATAGAAACAGATTATGAAGAGACTATGTAGAAATGGCACCTTATTATTCAATAAATTTGCTCAGTTTTTAACACTGTCACTCCTGTAAGCCCTGCCAAATCAGCACATGCAGAAGAGAGAACGCATCATCAACAAAAATGATTAACAGAGAACGTGATCTTGCAATGAAATGTGCACAAGTGTCCATCTGCACCCAATTCACTGAAGGATCTGGGCTTAAGTTCCAAGTCCAGCATCAAAATGTGCCCTCAATTACGCCTACATGATGCTATTTTCCTCATTGCTGGAGCAAACTGAATAAGTATCCTGTCTCAGAGAAAAGTGACAAGCAATTTAAAGTCCATGATACTATGATTTGTCTGCAGAGCCACAGTAAAGAGTGTTTCAGCAAGGATTAGTCAGCCTGGCATCTTTCCTTTTTACAAGATTACAGTATAATACTAAGGCCTGAATGTTCTTTAGTGAAATTCTATTTTCAATCCCTCATTAAAGTTGTTAAAAAAATTAAAAAATCTGCTCAGGCTGAATATTTCCATGTTCGATCACAGTGAAAGAACTTTTTTACAAAATAACTGTTGCTGAGGCGCATAAAACGTGGTTTATGTTTTCACCAGAATGCTACTAAAATAAACTAACTGTCCCACCACACACATACTTTCAATTAAAAGGAGAAAGAGCAGGTTCCATTGTTAAGTGATTACGTAATAACAAACTTTGTCACAGTGCAATACCAAGTAGAACAGAACTATGGTTATTGTGGGACAATAATTATTTCCTAGCCTTTGTGGGGTTTAATTTAACCTGAATAGTGCATTACATTTCTTTTGCACTTTTTTTAAAACAAAATGTTGCCTCGTTATTTCATTGCAGAGGCCCTGTGGAGTGAGTAACCACAAGAAAATCAGTTGTTAAGGGCTCCATCTGCTCAGTAAGGTCTACCCAGGTAGATCCACCGAAAATGCAACAGAATGAGGAGTTTGGTAGTATGTTGGTAATAATGGCATTGATTCCTTTCTGGTGGCATTTCGAGGGCAGGTTAAAATCATAGACTATCAGGCTTGGAAGGGACCTCAGGAGGTCATCTAGTCCAACCCCTTGTTCAAAGCAGGACCAGTCCCCAGACAGATTTTTACCCCAGTTCCCTAAATGGCCCCCTTAAGGATTGAATTCACAACCGTGGGCTTAGCATGCCAATGCTCAAAACACTGAGCTAGCCCTCCGCTAGTAGCTACACAGACAAACAGATCACACTAAAGCACCCAAAGTAAGTTTCCCATGAGGAAGTACATATTTCTCTGACCACCATACACCAAAGCTATTCTACATATAACAAATCAGAGAGTGACTGCTGCGATCTTTTATTTTTGCAAGTCTTGTAACATTCGGAATTGCTGTAACTACAACAGACACTTTCAGAGCTGATACAGGGATGTCCCAGCAGTGGAATCAAAGAGCTATTCTTTGTGGTTCACTTACCTATATATCTGAAGATACAGCTGGTGTAATCGACAGCAGGAATCGGAGAGGAAAGGAATAAATTCCTGCAAAAGCCAACAGTTTTGAATGGTATTTTCAAAATGAAATAACAATTAAATATATTTTTCTTCTGCTTACTTGAATTTATTTGTGAAATGCTTTATTATGAAGTCTAATTTTTAAAAGTTGTTGCCTGCTCTGAGGCATAGTGCAAAAGAAATGCAAAATGCGCAACACATGACAAATTATCAGGTAAAATTATCATGTGTTTCTCCTTTTTAGAAAGCTAAATTAATAAGCTAAGGGTTTTCTTAAACTTCTTTTACAGGAGCAATAACTACAGTCAATCACAAACAAACAAAAATGCACTCTTCACATATTTTAAAGACTACTGATTCTATTTCATGCATAAACAAAAAGATAACTGACATTAATACAACAGACAAGCTGATTATATACCTCATTATCTACTCTGCATTTGTTATTGCTATTTGGGGAGTTACTTAAATGGGTACCAAGAGGTTAAAATAAGAATATCAGAAGAAAGAAGTGGGGGGAGAAAGAAAGGACAGAGAGAAAGAGTAGGAAAGAGGAAAGTGGTTTTCTGTAGTTATCCCTAGGTAAGTGATAGGAGCTTGCAGAAAATCCCAGGAGAAAAAGTGTCCAGTCAGATTATTTTTAAATCTCCTGATCACATTTGCTTTAAGAGGGAGCTTAAGGTCTTTTTCAAGAGCAATCGAACACCAGAACTCACACATTCAGAGACAGCCTTACACCTTTTTCTGTGTAACAATTTTTCTCCACCCATCTCCATATGTAACTGATGCCTGTTCACCACTATTACACTGCTGCACAAGATTAGCCAGAGGATTTGTGGGGAGGGTTAGGAAGGGAATTCTCTTGGCTACATCCCAAACTTAACTAACTTATTTTATAAAAAGATGTTGGACAGTGATTGAGATCTTCAGGTATCACCCTTCCAGCCTCCTGCTGCAGAAATGGAATCCAACTATTTGTGCTGGCAATATAGATAGTTGCCAACATCTAGACAAATGTTGCAAAGGGCAGTTGTTCGAGTAAGTTGGGGGTCGAAACCACTAGGCCCTAAAGCCAATGGTGAACCTGTTTCCCTTTCACACCGTCACTTGGTAGATGTGTGTATTAATATTCCAATTCTGTAGACACGGAAACTATGGCACAACAGTTAAATGGCTTGACCAAAGCCAAAGACTCAGAGACAGGACTTGAATGAAGGAATCCTTTATTCTCAGTCCTGTACTTAATCCACTAGAACAGTGGTTTTCAACCTTTTTTCATTTGCAGACCCCTAAACATTTTTGAATGGAGACATGGACCCACTTTGGAAATCTTAGACATAGTCTGTGGACCCCCATGGGTCTGCAGGCAACTCATGCTATCAAATTCATCCTCCTAGTGGCAAATGGTCATATTGGTTTCTCAGCAATGGAACAAGTTCAAATGAAGCCAATGCCTGCTGCATCTCGCTGCTCCCATCCAGTTACAGTACTGACCCTGCTTAGCATGTGAAATCTGATGGAGTCAGAGAGCATGATATTCAGCTGGAAGAATACAGCAAAGCAGCTATTTTGCAAAAGATAGGCAGAAGTAGTGAACAGTATTAGGTATCCAAATTGTATTATATGTGAGATAATAAATCACAAGCAGGTAAGTATGGGTGTTAATTATGTCATCCAGATACCACAGTCATAAGTATGGGGTAGCAACACAAAATACTTGATCAGTGTGTCTATTTGCACAGTGCAGAGTTAGTTTCATACTCATGTAGGACCCATATAATCAATCTTACCTTGATGTAGTGAACAAGAGAATTAGCAAAGAATCTACACAGTTTGACTGTCCTCTGGAACAACTTGTAGTCAGTGCTCTCCTATCAAAAAGGAAAGCAGCAATGAAAACACCATGGACAGACTAAGAAGATATCAAAGAAAGCAACATTGCAAGATACATTATTAACAGGGCTAGAAACTTTATTTTGTTTGTTAAAGGAAGCTTGTATTCCACACAAACACAGCAGAAATTGGGGGAAACCTCTAAGAATGGATGATGTCCCTGGAATCTCAAAACAATTTTTCACAGGAATCTTCAAAATTTGTTTGTCTTTTAATTGACCTAGGGAAAGCAGCAGTATGTGAAATGAATGAGATTCCTGATAGAGTACTGGAGGTTGGGTGGGAGGGAGAATACTCTTTGTATCTACCCAAAGTATCCTGGACACTAACCAGTGCTATTAGACTCCCTTTCAATGTGCTTTTCTAGAGAACCTTGTAAGCAACGTAAAGTATCTAGTGTGTAAAATGAGACTATTTTTTCATCAGTAACACTGCTTAGCAAACATATCTATCTTCGCAGTGTTTCCTAACCCGACTCTTTCTCAAGCCCAAAAGTAGTTTTGGGGGATTGTTCATTCACCTGCGTCCCAGACAGCTTCATCTGCTCAGCCAGCTGCAAACAGGAATGGAACGAGACGAGGGTGTCCTTGCACAGGCCACTGAGGATGTCTGTGTGTTTCAAATGGCTCTGTAGAAGGGAATGGTGCTTGAGGCTTTGCCTAACAAAGCCAAAGAGGAACAGGATCAGATGCTTAATTGTCAGAAACAAATCAAGAGAACAGGCCATAATGAGCACTATTCCACAGACCCTAATCTACTCTGTCTAGGCTCCTACACTGCACCCGTCACCAGGGTTTCTGAGTGCACTAATGCAGCAGTGTCCCGACAAATGCCAAGGAACTCAGAGACAGAACCTCTCTAGTCCCATTGTGACTATTTATTGAAGCACAGAAGGCTTATAAGTTTTTCCACTGAGAATGCATAACTAGTTGAACTTTAGTGGAAATCAGGGCCCCACCTCCCATAGGCACTTTTGAAAAGTCCAGCTTTAAACAAGTTATAAACCAATGGCTCTAAAAAACACTTGGAATACACAACAGCAACCTTCAAAGTATTAAAACATACTTGATTATGAACTTCCATGTGTTGGCATGAAGGGCATGGTCCATGTTGGAAATGACAGAGCAGATCTCCAGCACAGTGTGGATCACTGCAGAGGGAACAGCAAGAGCAAACACACACTGAATTTAAATGGACCTGTATATTCAATGCCTGAAAAAACCCCAAACACAGCTGTCACATCACTGCATTTGCAAAACCCCTTCCAGTTCTGGAAAACTGACCAGTTATCGGGTGCTGAACGCCCTTAACTCCCACTGAAGGCAACAAGAATTGAGGGTGCTCAACATCTAGCAGGAAGTGCTCTGCATTTTGGGGGGGGGATCAGGCCCACCGTCTGTAGAAAACAGGGGGCTGGGCAGGATAAAGAAACATTTTTCATATACAAACCTGACACCATATCTACAATACTGTCCTCAGCAGAAGCAGATTCCATAGAGATCATATCAAGCAGCTCCATAAGCTGCTTTTGAAGAGAATAGGTCTCTTTAAACAGAGATTGGAGGAGGTCAGAAATCAAGTGCAGGCACCCACTGTACAGTGACTCGCTGTCCTGTAGAAAATGTGGGATTAGGGAGAGTTAGAAAATGTTTGAGAATCAAGACTTGATGTTGCTCCTGCTGAAATCAATGGGATTTTTGTTACAAATGCCAATGGGCGCAGAATCATGGAATACAAACATCTACTTCAACTCACACAACCACCAAGAGCTGTAGATTTTAAATAACCATCTGTGGTTACTATTCATGAAAAACAAAATCCTACTCACTTAGGGCCTGATCCAAAGACCAGTCAATCAGCAAGAGTCTTTCTACTGATTTAACTGAACTTTGGATCAGACCCTTGATGCAAGACTCTAAAATCAGATTTCTACCAAAATCTAGGACCATACTTCATGATAAACATAGTTGTATCCCAAAAGTTTCCCACTACTTTAAAGTATTTCTTAATAATAGATTGCCTACTGGAGAAGTCCTTAGCAAGGTCTCACTGTGTAATCTGGCTCCATAAGTATTTAAAGGTTCTAATAAGCAAGGCAGACAAGCTCAAAAGGGAAATTGATGCCAGTAGGATGGATGACAAATTACTATGTCTTATGATAGTGGCACTGCTTAGAGCAGTAAAGGTTTCAAGCACAACAATCAGTTCTCCTCCATCTCCAGGTGCTGTAAATGTGACACCAACGTATTTTTATACATAACACAAAGTTTTTAATCCCAATCCCTTGAAATTTGCACTGAATCATAGGGTTAATATTAACACATCCATAATCACTTACACCTCTGCAAACCCACTGAAGACAATGGGCTTGCACAGGTGTAAATGAGGGCCTAATTAGTTAAACAACTTATTGGGTACAATACAGGAGTAACCAGATGAAGTGTAATGGCCTGTGGTATACAGATCAGACTAGATAATCTAATGATCCCTTCTCTTCTTAAACGGTATGAATTTCATCAGAACCACCTTTATTATTGGTAATAATGCACAAGATGGAAATAACTGAGCTTGGCTTTCAGAAGCCATGCTGAGTTTGCAAAGCTGGCAGTTGGAAAAGCCATCTTCATACTTGTAAATTGAGCACATTTGATCCAATATTGAGACGACAAATATGGAAAGCCATAAAAGTAACTTTTCAAAGCAAAATCACATCTCAAAGGATTTTTTAAACGATCTATAACTAGATCTAGAATAGTTTTTTCTCCTATTAATCCAGAGACCTACCTTGCAGTGCATAAATGTGTTTTTGATTACATAAAGAATGGAAGAGGGAAGGCTACGGATACTCTCTAGAGGCACAGGCTCCTGCAGGGTACAGATATGTCGCACACAACCCGTCAGAGTTTCCAACAGCTGCACCATAGTCTGCAAGTGAGATCATCATCACTGAAGGCACAATCTATAACAATACACTGCAGCAGTTAATTCAAAAAGCAAAAATTGTTAAGCAGCTCTTCCCTTGTGCATTTGGCTAAACTGTTCTCTGTCTTTTAGGACATTAGCAAACGGAAAAGTATTAGGAAGCCAGAAAGATGAATGAAGCTCTGTAAAAAAAAGACAGCAGCAGTTTCAGACCACTGCTTTTCTGTGATGTCATATTCTCTTTACATGAGAATCATGTTTGTATTGTCTGCTGTTTATCAGTTATTTATTATTTCAAGATTGACAGTATCAACTAACAGAGCTGTCAAAGCACAGTTATATCCTAAAATGTGATTATGAAAAAAATGGCACTTTCCTAAATACTGGCTCAACTCCTTGAGAGCATTTAGAACAACATCTGCTTGCTTTTTTTTCTTTTTTTACTACTGTTAGCACTGCTGACCCAGTCCAGATCTTGGATTAAAAACTGGATTCTATTCTGCCTTACACATGATCTATCAAATTTTTAACTCAAATCCAACTGCAGGTTAAATTTTACCCTTAGTTACACTTTTGTAACATAAATGTATACAATAGAACTCCATGTGTGTCACGAAGGGCAGAATCTGGCTGGCAGAATCTTTATTATTGATGACAGAATATCATATAGAGTCAATGACAGATAAACACGAAACCTCACAATGCAACATGATGAAAATCAAGACTAACAATGATGAGGGCTGGAGGTCTAAGGCCGCAATCCTGAAAATATTTATACATATGCTGAACTACCCTTTATCAACAGAAATATATGGACACTGCCTCACATATTCAAACTAGTTGCACTATGACAAATCCAGAATGGAATTTTACATTCAGCTGTTACTGGCACAAACACTTCACAAATCTCTCCACAGTTTTGGTAAAAAAACATATAATCACCTAACCACTGCTCTTACAGCTCATTTCAATAGACTTACCTGTAAAACATTCCTCACCGCTTTGCATAATTCTATGTTCTGGCTGGTTAGTCCTTTGGCTTGACTGGATAATTCATACAACAAATCATCAAATAATTGTATTGCCTGTCAGAATAAAGCAAATTAAAATAAAACTGATATTATTAGACTCCAACATATACCCAGTATAAAACCAGGGCACCCATCATACATCCACTTCATTTTTGGTATGGAGGTGTGGAATGCAGACACTTATGCTTCACAGCCTAGCTGTTTGAAGCAAGAAGTACTGCATGTCATAACCTGCAGTTTCCATAGGTCGCACTTCTATTTAAGATGAGGGCAGATATCATGTATTCTGTTATTACACAGAAATAAGTCTCTCTATAGTTAGTTTAAAGGAGCTTCCCATTTAACCTCCAACCCCAACTTTAACCAATATTCACATTACTACAAATTTTATATAATACATCATACCCTAGCACAGACTTCTCTTAAGTTTGGTTCAAATCAATCATTTTGGTGATAGAGAGTTTTGTTTTGTTTGTCATTATTCTGAAAAGGTTTGGAGATCATGCCATTTTGAAGATTTGTTTTTCTTGTGGTTGGTCTTGATGCCTTAGCGTTGTTAGTCATGGAATTGGAAAGATATAAGCAGCTCTTTCCAAGCATATATAGAACGTTGCATCACTGATGTGGTGAAATTACAAAGGTTTAGGATATGCACATTATGAACCAGTTTCTTTCTATGCTCTGAAAATCTGTTGAGATGATTAATATTGGAGTAGGAACTGACCAGGAGCTCTTACAGACTTCCTGTTGTCTACAAGCAGGGGTTCTAGGGAATTAAACCCCTACAGACAATGGGAGCTAGGCAACTCCTATTGTAGTCTCTTCTATTTCATTTAAAATGTGAATATTTAATTTAAGAATTTCAGTATAGCTATAATAAATAGGGAGTATGTCATGTTGTCAGGATTGACCATATCTTAGGTTAATTTGGCCTTATAGATTATTTGCTACAAATACTTTGGTCTTGGGCCTTGCAATTTATTTAGCCAAAGAAGCACCCTCAAATTATAATAATAATCATAATAATGTAATTCTGCAGTTGCTTATTGTCTGTTTTAACAGGTCAATTTTTCTCAAAACAGGCTTTTAAAATTCACTTTATTATTGACTCCATCATGCATAACATCATTGGCCCACTGTTCCTGCCATTGAGGCCAACAATAAAAATCACAGGAGCAGGACTCAGGATATAGAATCATGAGATCATTTTAGAGTGAAAGGGAACGTATTTCAAACATTAGCTTGATTTCAAAACAAGAATTCTATCATACAAACTACTACAGACCTTGTAGTAACCAGGTTTTTAATACTGTATTCATGTTTGATTCTTCACATTACGGAAGACATCATACCTTGGGTAACACTTTTGAGAAAAAGGTTTGCTCTAATTCTGAAAGGTTGATATGAGGCAGAAACATTTCAGTCAGAATCTTCAGCACACCTGTGAAGCAAAATATTTGCAGTAAAGGAGAACACCATAAAATGATCAAAAAGATACCACTACCAAAGTCCCGCTATAATAAAAATACTTGCAACTGCACAAGTATTCTTTCTGATGGTAAAAGGGGATAGCGACCCTAACAAATAAAATTGATAGCCTGAGAGAGTTAGGAAGGAAGGAAGGAATCCCACCCTGCCCCCATAACAATGCCCATTTGGAGAGGTGCATGAATATAGGGATCTTTACTTTCCCAAGAAGCAACAGTCTGATATACAGCACTATATAATATAGATAGGATACCAGGCCACATTGACTACAACAGAGGTGGGCAAACTACGGCCCACCGGCCACATCCGGCCCACAGGACTCTCCTGCCCAGCCCCTGCACTCCTGCCCCGGGAGGCTAGCCCCTCCCCTCATGTTCCCTCCCCCGCAGTCTCAGCTCACCCCACTGCGGACACAATGCTCTGGGCGTGAGGGGCTGTGAGCTTCCGGAGCAGTGCAGCTGCAGAGCCCAGCCTAACCCAGTGCTCTACGCTGTGCAGTGCTGACGGCGTGGCTGGCTCCAGACAGGCAGTGCAGCTGTAGTGCTGCCAGCCACCGGTGCTCCAGGAAATGGTAAGGGGGCAGGGAGCAGGGGGGTTGGATAGAGGGCAGGGGAGTTTGGGTGGGCAGGGGTCAGGGCAGTCAGAGGGCAGGGAACAGGGGGTTGAATGGGGGTAGAGGTCCCGGGGGGGGGGCAGTCAGGAATGAGAGGAGGGGTTGGATAGGGCAGTGGGGGACAGTCAGGGGCAGGGATTCCAGAGGCAGTCAAGGGACAGGGAGAAGGGATGGTTGGATGGGACAGGGGTCCCTGGAGGGCTGTCAGGAATGAGGGGGGGGGGATTGGAAGGGCCGGCGGGGGCAGTCGGGGCAGGGGGTCCAGAGGCAGTCAGGGGACAGGGAGCTGGGGGTGGATGGGGCAGGAATCCTGGGGGGGAGGGGCGGATAGGAGGTGGGGGCCAGACCACGACCCCCTCCCCTAACCGGCCCTCCATACAATTTCTGAAACCTGATGCGACCCTCAGGCCAAAAAGTTTGCCCATGCCTGGCTCAGAACCACTTCCATGCTGATGACAAATTGTGATACCAGTGTACAAATGAGACAGAAAGTGAAAAGAAATTCTATTTTTAATAAATACCCTAGCAATTATCAATGGCCCAAAAGGAAAAACAAGATCTTCATACACACACACGAATCTATTTCTCTTTTTGTTTTTAAGTTGTTCAGAATGTCTGTGATTACTGAAGATTGTCTTATAATATTATCTTCCTTGGTTTTGTAAAAGTATTTGTAATTAACATGGAGACTACAGTACAATAATTGTAAAACAAAAAGGCTTATAGGAAAGAGGCACTGTAACACCAAATAAAGTTATAACTTACGAATATGCTCGGTCCAGTCGTCAGAATTTTGATACACAGAGTAAAAATGTTAAAGAAAAGAAACCCAAGTATGTACAGACTAATCCTATTATGGAAGTTGCTATGACTCCAGTTCTGCAAACACTTAAAAGGATGTGGTAAAGCAATGGCACTATTTCCTTAGTAGCATCCACCATGAGTTTAAATGCTTGCAGGATTAGGACCAATATAAATGTAACTATATACACACAGATACCTTCTCCAAAGTGAATTAGCGCAACAACAACAACAAAATGTTACTTAACTACTTTAATCAAATACAGAAATGAATAGAATTTTGTGTATAATTTTGAATTATTCCTACTTTCCAATGCATTCCAGTAACAGCACTCTCTATCCTATTGTTAATCAGATTGTCTACATAAAAGATAGCATGCAGTGCAGTTGTACTCGTGTAATGTTTCCAGGATATTAGAGAGACAAGGCAGGTGCGGTAATATCTTTATTCCACCAACTCCTATTGGAGACAAGCTTTTGAGTCACAGGTTCTTCAGGTCTGGTAAAGGAACTCCCAGCAGCAAAAACACCCTATAGCCTCTGTGGGTGAACACTTTTCACATAGCGTTCATTCTGTCTGCTGACTTATGTCCTCATTCTCAAAAGAAACCTGCACAATGCTTTCAAAAAATCATGGACCCAAGAGAGAGACTGTGGATTTACAATTTATTACAACAATCTGTAACCCATAAACCCCCTCCTTTGTCCTACGACAGCAGAAGAGTAAACAAGCCACTCTACCTTCAATGGTCCCTTACAATATGTGCTAACTACTTATGCTGAACAATCTGTTCCACCTTGAATTTTGCTGTGAGGCTGGCATTTCCTTTCCCAGACCTGAAGAACAGCTCTGTGGAACTCAAAAACTTGTCTCTGTCATCAACAGAAGTTGGTCCAACAAAAGATATTACCTCACCCACCTTGTCTCTCTACATAAAAAACAACATTCAATAACTTTAAATAACTAAAAGTTGGTGCTCATAACTTCTTTTACTCATCTTTCATAATTCAGTGTCAGAATCAGAATCTTCTTTTCACTGCACTTTTCCTTTTACATGTTTATTCTTGTAAAGTGTTATTTTAAGAAGATTATTAGAATTCAGGGTTGCTACATTTCAAAATTTACCCCTTTGGAATACTGAATTCTTTTTAAATTGAATTTTCACTTTACTGCACTGCTGTTACATTTGCTAACTAGGCTCACATGTTCTTTATTTTCAGAATTCAGTGATACTCTGTTATTTTTATTTTGGTAACCTCATCTTTAGAAAAGTTAGACTGAAAAGCCAGGACCCCGAAAGCCGCTCTGCGAGGGGGAGTCCCACACTCATCCAGAGCCCTGAAGGAACTTAACAGTTTGAGGGGTTAGTGGGATAAGGGTACAAAAACTAAACACAATACACAGCAATGGGAGTAGGGAGGAAGTCAGAGAAACCTAGTGACAACTGGTAGCTAAGGTTGGAGAACAGGGTAAGAAAGGCTATGGGCTGCAAACAGTTATGGGTGCCTGGCAGTCAGAAACCAACAGTGCTGGGCAATGGAGACCCTGCATTAACCCATCAACCTTATGACTGCCCCAATGCCACCCAACAGCTACCCCACATCAGCTCTCATCAGTGCAGACACCCGCCCTATCCCTACCTCCAACACCCACAACTCTGCCCCTGTGCCACCCCATCAGCACCTGACATCAGTTCCATTCCTGTCCCAACAACACCCCCACAGCAGCCTGGCCCCAGCGACACCCCCCAGTGCCCTGGCTCTAGCCCTGCATCCCAGCCTCACAGCAGTGACATCTTGCAACACCCCAGTGATACCCTACAGTGCCCCAACACTGCCCCAGTGACACCCTACAAAGTCTCAATCCCAGTGACACCCTGCAGCACCTCAGCCCCACCCCACAGTGCCCGATCACTGCCAGCTGCTCCAGTCACCCCACAGCACTCACAGCCCATTCATGCCCCCTGACACCCTGCATCGCCCAGCCGCACCCCAATGTCACCCCACAGCACTCACACCCTATTCGTGTCCCACTGACACCCTGCATCGCCCAGCCGCCACCACAATGTACACCCCACAGCACTCACACCCTATTCGTGTCCCACTGACACCCTGCATCGCGCACCGCACCCCAGTGACACCCACAGCACTCACAGCCCTTCGTGCCCCAGTGACACCTGCATCGCCCACCGCACCCCAGTGTCACCCCACAGCACTCACAGCCCATTCGTGCCCCAGTGACACCCTGCATCGCCCAGCCGCACCCAGTGTCACCCACAGCACTCACAGCCCATTCGTGCCCCACTGACACCTGCATCGCCAGCCCCGCACCCAGTGACACCCCACAGCACTCACAGCCCATTCGTGCCCACTGACACCCTGCATCGCCCAGCCGCACCCAGTGAACCCCACAGCACTCAACAGCCCCAGTGACACGCCGGGCCCGCAGAAGGATATGAGCAGGCGGGGCAGGACGCAGGGCAGCTCCTGGCGGCAGAGCGCCCCGTCCCAGCCACCCAGCTCCCGCAGCAGCAGCTCGGGTCCGCCGGGGACATGGTCCGGCCGGCCCGGCTCACTCCCGCACCGGCAGTCACGGCGCGGCGCGCTGTCCCGGCAGCCCCCGCGCCGCGTGGGGAGGGGCAGAGCGCGCGGCGGAGTGAGGCGGCCGGTCTCGGCACAGGGCGGGAAGGGCCAGTAGGTGCTGTATGTTACCCTGCGCGCTAGAGCCGCGGGGGCCCCGGGCAGGGTGAGTGACCCCCTCCCCCGCAGCCGGCAAGGGGGGCCCCGGGCAGGGTGAGTGACCCCCTCCCCCCAGCCAGCCAGGGACAATGGGGGGACCCCTGGCAGGGTGAGTGACCCCCTCCCCCACACCCAGCCAGGGACAAGGGGGGCCCGGGGCAGGGTGAGTGACCCCCTCCCCCACACCCAGCCAGGGCCTGGGCAGGGTGAGTGATCCCCTCTCCCCAACCAGCCAGAGACAAGGAGGGGCCCCGGGCAGGGTGAGTGACTCTCTCCCCCCAGCCAGCCAGGGACAAGGGAGGGGACAGGGACAGATTTGTTCTGGGGAAGCAGCAGATAGAGCAGGGGAGTGGGCGTCAGGAGACATGGCATCTGTTCCCAGCTATTGCCATTGGCCTGTTGAGTGTCTGGGCAAGTCACACTCCTGCACTCTCTGCCTCTTTTTCCCCTCTCATCCTGTGTCTGGTCTCTTTAGAGATTGCAAATTCTTCAGGACAAACGGTCTCTTGCTCTACATGTACAGTGCCCAGCCCAATGGGGCCACGATCTTCAACTCTAGAGGCTACTGTAGCACAAATAGTAATGTGAGAAGAACAGAGCCCAAGGCCCCAATCCTGCAAACATTTATGCACTTGCTAAACTCTGCTCACAAGATTGTTGGCCTCCATTAAAGACAAGAAGCCCCCAAAGCAATGGGATTGCTCACAGGAGTAAGGTTAAGCATGGGGTGAAATGTGTGCAGAATTAGTGCAGCTGCAGGCTAGGGCGACCAGACAGCAAGTGTGAAAAATTGGGATGGGGGTTAGGGATAATAGGAGCCTATATGAGAAAAAGACCCAAAAATAGTGACTGTCCCTATAAAATCAGGATATCTGGTCACCCTATTGTAGGCGGTGCTAGTGGAGAACTAGAGTAGTGCTAGTCTGTGTGGCTGGATCTAGTTTTCAAACTAGATAGGTATGCATATGAGCCATAATATTATTTAGATATTAGAATTCTTATTCAAATTAGAAAATGTCTTATTTCTGGCACAGTTTCTGACTGATGGTGTCACTTTTATTGTAAAGTGAGGACAAAACCAAACATATAATACTAAGTGAAAATCAGATGCCCTGAAAAAGAACAGGAGAAACCCTGGCATAGTGGTTCAAAATAGAGCAAGTAGAATGCAGAGCAATAATCTTTTAATTTACAGACGAGAATGAGCCCACAGTCTGAAATTTGGAATAATCACATTTTCTTGTCAGACAATCAAATTTTAAATTTTAGTTTCCTGTAGGCAAGCGATTTATATCTTCTTGAACTTGTCGGTGTGCTTTGCAGGGAGGAAGGCTGTGACTAAAACACAAGTTTAAATTATTCAGGAGACCAGACTTTACTCAACTCTGCCATTCACTTCCTGAAATGGGAATAGTAAAAATTGCTTACCTCAAAGGGATGTTACAAGGTGGCATTAGATAATATTTGTAACTTATGTTGTCCTTTGGATAGATACAAGCGCAAAGTATTTATCTTTCAATTTAATGAAATGTGATATTTGACATATATTCTCTTTTTATAGAATTCAACAGATGAATTTGCAGAGAAAGTGGACATTATACCTGCAAAGTAGAGACTTTCATAGTGATGACTAATATAAAGACTTTTGCAGACAGCTTTTAACTGTGGCAGAGCAGCCTTACAGCCAGGGAGCAAGTTCTTATCTGCACAAGCCATAGAAGAAAAATCACATTTATATTAACAATTTCATTGGATGAGTATCTGCCCAATTGTAACTTTGGATATAAGATGTGATTTATTTTTTTCTTACTTCATAGGAAAATGGCTTTTCAGTTTAACTTCTCTATTGAAGAGAAAGCAGAAAATGAACTCGAGACTCTTGGTGATACAGCCTTGCAGCTGGAATCTGCACAGCCTGCTTTGAATCCAGGAAGATCTACAGAAAAGAGCAAAGAAATTTCATCAGAAGAAAATGTTGTGCACAAGGACTCTGTGTGTGCACATGAGGCAACACCCAAAACTACAGATCCAGTAGCAAACTGTAGCCCTGGTAAAAGCCAGGTCCAGGTGCTGCCAAAGAAACGAGCTGGCTTTAAAGTTGCCAAAGAGCATAATATTCCTGGAGATTTCAGCAAAGTGTTAGAAAATAAAGTTATGGACACTGTACAGGGCCTATACTATGTAAATATTTCTGTGGTGGAAATGACCCTTTCGAATGACTCCCATGAAGAAGACATAGTGTCTAAAAGTATTTCTTCTCACTCTGATCTTATCACAGGCATCTATGAAGGAGGGCTGAAAATATGGGAATGCACTTTTGATCTCATGGATTATTTGTCAAAGGCTGAAATGCAGTTTATCAACAAGACAGTCTTGGATCTTGGTTGTGGGGCTGGGCTGCTGGGAATACTTGCATTAAAGAGAAAAGCTGAAAAAGTCCACTTTCAGGACTATAACCGCACTGTGATTGATGAAATAACCTTGCCTAACGTAGTGGCTAACTGGACTGATGGTGGTGGTGATGGCGGAATCAGTGAACCTTCTTCAAAGAAGCACAAGAAAGCAGACCTCATACAAGCTCTAATGTCTAAGTGCAGATTTTTTTCCGGAGAATGGACTGAGTTTAGCCAACTCCTGTTAAGTGGCAACAAACCCTTTTCAAAGTATGACCTTATTCTCACATCAGAGACCATCTACAATCCTGACTACTACAGTGCTTTGCATGATACGATTTCTAAACTGCTGGATAAAAATGGCTGCGTGTATTTGGCTACCAAAGCACATTATTTTGGGGTGGGAGGTGGTGTGCATATCTTTGAAAAATTCATAGAAGAGAGGAATGTGTTCAGGACTAGAACTGTCAAAGTTATTGATGAAGGACTGATGCGGTATATTATTGAAATGGCCTTTAAGATATCCAGTTAATCCAGTCATTCCCCATTGTGCCTGTTAAATATCTTAATAAAGATGTGATTTATAGCCCATGCCCCGCTGCCTTTTTGTCTGTTGAGTTGTTCTGAAATGTCTTATAGATCAAGTTGCTTTTTCCTTCTTTGGGTGAGTGGGAGAAAAAGGTGAAGAATTCATTTTCACTATATAATTGTATATATTTGTTTTTTTCATATGAGTTTTTTTAAGTGTTGTCAGAAGGTGCCAAATTGACAAGGCGAGGGACTCTTAAATTCTCTGTCATAAAACAGACATAAGAGAGAAAGCAGCAGTGCAACTTGCTTCGTCCATCTACCTCCTCTCTGCTCTACAGGGACCACCTCTACAGGTAAGGGAACTCGGCTTCCATTCTAATTCAGTTCTTGGCCTGTCTGCTGAGGCTGCCCACCAAGAGTGGTGGTTAATACTCTGATTGTGGCAGTGACACTGGTCCACTAAGGACTGGACTGAAACCAATTCATTTAATGTAAGCCACTGAAGGGTCATCAGATGGTAATTGCTAGCAATCAACCCTCACCTGGGCTTGATTTAAAACTTGTTAACATCCTACTCAAACTACAAACTTACATCCTATCTACCTAAAAGTCTCTAGCATGGTCTTCACATTCTGTCCTAAGCACAGTGGTTGGGCTTTCTGAGCTCCCTACCCATCTCGCTCCCCCACTGCACCAAAGAAGCGGACAGGGTCTGAAAGACCAGTGTTCAGAGGGGACCAGAAGACTGCACTGAGTACTGGCCCCCTCTGGACAAAGCCCCTCCTGACTCTGGCCCTTCAGCAGGGCCCTGTCTGCTTCCCCTGGCTGACAGGCAGGGGTCAGGAGGAGAGTGGAAGGCTGCATCTTCTGATTATTGGTGGAGTCAGGAGGGGACTCTGTCTGGCAAGTGAAGCAAATAGGGCTCTGTGCCCTGGGGCCATGTTGAAGGCTTAGGATTGGGAGGGGGCTCTGTCTGGCAAAGGGTCCAGTACTCATGGAGTGGAGCTTTCACATTCCATGGCCCCTCATCCTAGCACCATCTTCCTCTTCACAGTGAGGGAGGAAGACAGGCAGGGGTCCAGGCCCGCGCTGCTGAGACCACCTGCTCCCTGCAGATTGTGAGTACCAAGCACCCCTCTCCCACCACCCGCTGCCCTTCATTTTCAGCTTTTACCCATTTTTCACTGTTTTTTAAATTTTGAATAAACACTGATAAATTCCTGGCAAATTAAAAGAAAAAGCTGAAAACGAAGAGCCCTATGTATAATGTTGATATTTACACTACTGGCCAAAGCACAGAAGGGTGATTACCTTATAAAATCTGCTCAATCTACTTTTAATGGCAACTTGTTTGGGCATAAAGGGAGGGAGGCTGTGGACAAAGGTTGGCAGAGCATTGCTACTGTTTTCCAATCTGAGTCACAACCTGTTGTGTGCAATAATGACCAGTGTGTGTCTCTCACTTTACTGTTGCCTCAGGGAGTCAAAAGTCTAAGAGCTAAGGGAATGCAATCCATTGGACTGGGAGAACAATACGCAAGAAAGAGAATCCTAGATGTGTTCTGTTGATGAAAAGGTGCTTATAACCATCTACTACTTTATTGTATCCTTCTGCAAGGAACTTTTTTCCATAATGGAAGAGTTGCCTAATTCCTCCCACTCATGTCCCCAAAACTATTTCAGAAGACTTCTTTTAGAAAAAAAATAATATATATAAAAGAGAGTCACCCTCCAGCGACAATAAGCCATGGCAGCCTGGTTCTTAGGTTTCTAGTGCAAAGCTCAGATAGTTGAATGCATTCACCTTTTGAACTTGTGCCTTGCAATACACACAAGGTATTAACTAATAGCCAGTTACTGCAGACCTTGAGCTGGCTTACTGCTGTATTCTCCCACATTGTAAATGTCACTAGTCATGCAATGTAGCATTCCCCACATCCTTTTGAGAATATACTTCACTATCAGAACCTACTGTTGCTTTTTCCTGATGTTCAGCATGAATTTTCCTTTGCTTAATTTCCTCACTTTATTCTTAGCTACAGCTTCTTGAAACATCCTTGAGGTTTTTCTATATCAGACCTTTTAAGGCTTTATACTTGGAGGTTTTACTACTGCTATACCACAGGCACTAGAGGCAACTACGAAACAGGAGAATTAACATAGTATGATTAATGTCCCCTTTCCATATCATTGCCCAAAGCTAGATAAAGAAAATAATCCATTTAGGTCATTTGTTTGAGATGAAACCAGTAAAAACAACTCTGGAGCTTCTAAATTCCCCATTTGCTTTCCTTATGTTTTATTGTCCATGATCCTACTCCTGCTAAAGTCAGCAGCAACAGTCACGTACTTTAAGGGATATGGATTTGGCCATTAGTTTTGGAGGTTAATAAGTCTGAGGTTTGAAGATGGGTATTGTCAAGGCTGATTCCCCACTCTGGCACTTGGAGTGCAGAAGGTGGGGGCCTAGAAGGATTCTAAAAATTAATACTGGCTACTCCAGGCTTGTATTAAACTCCCAAGGTTACAGCTTTTCTCTGTCCTTGGATGAGTCATTCCATGCTACCGTCCAAGCTCCCTTGAGGCATTTATCTGCTTCCTTCTCTGCCTGGAACTGCTCCCTTGATGCTGGAGACATTAGTTCCTTGCTGGGTTGGGACTTGGGCTCGATCTCAATGGAAGCAATGCAGGTGATGGGGGTGTCTCCATCTATTGTAAACTACTCTTCTCTGGTGCACTTGGTCAAATTTCATGCTCCGGTTGAGTTTTTTGCGCCAGTTTAGCTGCTGTTGCAGGTGCAGACTCTGTGGCACCCTTTGGTGCTGGTTCCCCTGACTGGTGGGTTTGCAAGCATAGGCTCTGGTGCTGACTGCTCTGCCAGTTCTGATCCTTGGACTGGTTCTGGCTGGGTTCCAGGAACTGGTTTTACAACTGCTGCCATAGACTTTGGTCTGGGGTCTGGTTCCACCACCTCTGGCTGGGTCCCCGGGCCTGTGGTATCAGAGGACACAGATTGGGTTCTTCTAGGAGACTCAGGAATGGAGTTAGGTGTGGAGGCCTGTTTAGTCTGGCTGTGGGTGACCGTTCCCACCCTTTTTGTTAGCCTCACATGGTTGTCTAAGTCTTCTCCCAGTAGCATGGAAATGGGATAATCATTATGGACTGCAAAAGTCCATATTCCTGACTAGTCCTTGTCGTGGACAGGCATCTTGGGGGTAGGCAAGTTTAAAAAGCTGGCCTTAAAGGGTTGCACCGTCACTCGGGCCTCGGGGTTGATGAATTTGGGGTTCACCAGGGATTGGTGGATAGCTGACACCTGTGCTGTACTCCAGTGTCTCTCCACGCAGTAATCTTCCTCCCGCTGACACACAGTTTCCCGTTGCTCTGGGGGTATTTGTGAGACGGGGCCTGAAGGCTCTAGGTGGGACCCCAGGGGTGATGAGTTGCAGTCTGGTGCTCTTGGGGCAGTTGGCTTTCACATGTCCCAGCTCATTACATTTAAAGCATTGCCCAACTGACTGTGGGCTGGGGCGAGGTGGGTGGTTGGAGAGTAGGGTGATAGGATGAGAGGGCATCTGGGGTTTCCCTGGCTGTGTGGAGGGCTTCTCCTTGTGAGGTGGGGCCTTGGGCTGACTCCGATTGTGGGGTATTGTCTTGGGTTGCCCTGTCTGGTATCCGCAGCAACTGCTACTAGATTTCTTCTTCTCTGCCCCATCCACCCATTTGGCTCTGATCTTCCCCACCTCAGTTACAATTTTGGGCTTCCAATCTAGGAAGTACCTTTCTATATCCTCAGGAACACCCTCTAAGAACTGCTCCATTTGTATTAGGACAGACAGAGCTTCCAAAGATTTAACATTTGCTCCTCATACCCAGGCATCCCAATTTTTTACAATGTGGTAGGCGTGTAGGGAAAATGCCATGTCTGGTTTCCACCTTTGAGCTCTGAACCACTGACGGGCATGCTCAGGAGTTAGCCCCATCCTAATTCTGGTCTTTTGTTTTAAAAAGTTCGTACTTGTTCATGTGTTCTTTAGGCATTTCAGCTGCCACTTTTGCTAAGAGTCCACTGACTGGTGGCCTCATCTCCACCATATACTGGTCTGGAGGGGATTTTCTTGGAATGGGGAGCAATAGAGGACTGTTAGGCTACCTGCTTGATCCAGCTTAGTATTTTCCAGCTCCAAGTATTTCAGCTTCATTTCCGCCTCCAAGCCCTTCGCCCTCCCTCCTCTCCTCTGCTTCCGCCTTCAAGCGTGTCTCCTCCAATTTCACGTGCTTCATCTTTTAGAAGAAATTCCTTTCTTCCGCAGTTAGAACTCAGCCTGGACTAAAGACATCCCTTCATCCTGGCACCAGGATCTCAGGTTGGAGAGGGATGACCCTTCCCTTCTGGGAAGTCTCCAGTCCCCCATCCCCTTTCTGCATTTCTGTCATGGAGCAGGATGTCTGGGCTTGATCTGGGTCTGTCTTCTCCGTGGAGTGCTGCTTTGGGAAGACTGGTTGCTCTAAGGTTTGAGTGCCCGACTGCAACCTCATGCACAGGGCTGCCCTACTATAGCCTAGCTATTTAGTTGCCACAAAGCTAGAAAAAAAAAATTGGTTGTTGGACACCCTGGCTTTTCAGACTGAACCCTTTTTGTGCCTGTTCCCCCTCAGGCAGGAAAGGAAAAGAAGAAAGAAAGAAAACAAACCTCCCTGACTTTGCAGGCTGCCAAAAGGAAAAATGTGTCCTTTTAAAATCCTGAGGTCTGTGCTTCTGGTTCAAGATGATCCCACCTTTAACACCATGTCAAGGCTGATTCCCCACTCTGACACTTTGAGTGCAGAAGGTGGGGGCTCCCAAGGATTCTAAAAATTAATACTGGCCACTCCAGGGCTGTATTAAGTTGTAACCTTGGGAGTTTTTCCTCCGGCTTTGGATGGATAAATGCCACCACCTAAGTGCAAAAAACCCCTTTGGAAACCCAGGATGGTGCACTTGGGAATTCCTTCCTGTGGGGTACCCTCAAGCCCCTTCACACACACACCCCCAAGCTGAGAAAGAAAACAAAGGAAATCAGATGTTGCCACCAGCTAATTAAACAACCTGTGCACAAACCTCTAAGGACACAAAAACCCAATCCTGTTCTTTAAAAAAGGTAAATTTTATTAAAAACAAAAAGAAAGAAAATATATCTAGAACTTAGGATATTTCTAGATCTAAAAAGAGCAAATACAATAATTAAGCATCAGGAATGGTTTTCTTGAGGTCTAGCTTAAAGGTTACAAGCAAAACAAAAGCACCTGGGGTTAGCACAGAAGAATCCACAAGCCATAAAGAAGTAAAAGAGAGAAATTTAATCACGTCTTCCTAGACATTTCCTGATCCACTTACACATCTGGGGTTTCAAATGAGTAGTTTCTAGGTATGATTTGATGGTTTTTCATACCTGGCACCAGCTCGTACAGCATAGTTCCAGCCCTCTCTCCTCTCAGGAGAACAACAAAGAGACAGACAAAGGAGAATTTTTTAAAAAGTTCTAGCCTTCCCATTGGCCTTTTGGTCAGGTGCACACTCCCTTCCTTTTACCTATGGACTTTTTAACCCTTTACAGGTAAAGCCAGTAGAGAACAGCTACTAACAGGGATGTTATAGCTAACTGGCTGGCTGGGTGTCCATAAAAGGGAGCTACCCCCCTCTTCATTTATCACAAGTATCGTTCTTCCCCTTCTGGGTAAGTCTGCATAGCAAAAGCCTTGCATGGGCTGGCCTACCTGACATAGATAACAATAGCAGTGAAAACAGTGCAGAGCAGGCTAGCAAGCCAAGTCAATACTCAGGATCAATGTCAGGCTTGTACTACCCATGCTGAAGACAGGAAGTACAAGCCTGGCACAAACCCTGCGTGTGTACTTGGCTCACTAGCCTGCTATGCACTGTCTTCAGTGCTAGTGCTACCTATGCTAGCTGGATTCAAGCTAACCCATGCACACGCTTAGATGAGGAGTGACACTACTGCTTCCCCCAATTGTCAAATCTTTACAACCCTTTAGACTAGTTCTAAATCATCTTTTCAAAATCTGAAATTAATAGCCTCTGCCCTACCCCCTTCTTCTGGCTAAGTGAGGAATGCAAGTAATCAGTGTTCCCTATACACCACATCACAACCCCCCACTCTTCGCTACTAGATGGGTGGGAAGAAACCTCTGGATTCTATCCCCTCAAGTCCCCTTTGTAGGAGCACGATGCATCACTGAGCCATTTACAATTTCCTGTGTGTGCAAACTAGATCGCAGCCCAACACCTCTTTCCCATCTCCACATTCCCAGAACTCATCCCAACTCCACCCTCACGTTTTGGAAGTGTGACTTGTATGATCAGAAATCCGGTCTGGCTTTGTCTTTCCAGTAAATCAGTACTGCAGGAAGACTTATAACAATCCTCCCCAATTCTCTCAGGAAAATGAGTTTTAAAGACTTTGTTTCTGTGAAAGAGTTTGCCTTATCTGATGATCTTTCTTTGAAGAGAGTATTTGCTGATTACAGGAACTGACACCATCAATCGGTCCAACTTTATGCACAGGAACCACTGATGCAGTACAACAGCAGCACTTAAAGTTATCTTTTTCTGTTGAAAAGTTTAGGGCAAAAACAAAGGGAAGATGCATAAGGGAATGCTCATTGGAAAATGTTCTATTTAGAAACAGTTCTGGTTTTCTTATCCCATTCTTGATTACTAGACACATTGACATGGAAAAATGTTCTCTAGTCATAATCCCTGTAGGGAAATCAAAGCTGGGATCTGTATTATCGTGACCTCAATTAATTATTATTAGTTAATTCACAAGTGCTAGCTTTGTGCTGTCCAGAAATTAAGATGTGGGATTCTGACTAAAAGTGGCTAATTGGTATCATGGCCTCTCCACTAACGCTGGCAGCCATGATAGCTTTTTTTTTTTGTGATGTGGACACCTATATAGTGGAAACTGGGCTGAGGCAACCATGCATTTCACATAGGCTGCCAAACAGATAGATAGAAAATGGATCTTGTAGCAGAAAACTTATCTCTTGGATACCACAAGTAGAGGATGCATCAAGAATCCTAGCAGGGGGAATAACAAGGATTTAACTATATTTACATTATTGATTTACTACTTGTAGGCAATACACATGTAGTCTTCAGGGGAGATTTTAAGAACAAAGGAATTATGTTGACAGATAGTAGTGTGACGAGCGGCCTGGACTTGACATGACTCACAGCATATGGACTTAGCATAACTCGCAACCATCTTGTATGCTCAGCCACCATAAATTGGAAATATAACTATAAAATCAGGAGTATTTGGCTTTGGTATAGACAGAAAAATATCAGCTGCATTACTAACAGGGATAGTTAAATTAAAATGACAGATTCATAGTAATAGAAGGGAGTATGGACAAAATAACCTTGAATTTCTGCAAATTTCTTACTGGGTGCCTGTCTGAGTTTCTTGTTAGAACTTGCTTTTGCTGATAAGTAGAAATTATCAAGTTTTGTTTTGCTAGAGAAATTGTTTTAGTCCATTAGGGGTTATGATTGATTAGATTTAATGTGTAACCCTTCTGCCCCTCTGAGTTGGCAGCAACAAGGGCCGGGTTCAGTATCCAGGGGTTCTGTTTTAATAACACCATGCATAACTGGCTCGAGCCCCCACCCAGTGACCTGGGACACTTACATATCACACCCTCCTGGGCGCCTCTAGGAGGCAATACTTCCCTCTCACAAGCACAGAATCTGAGTGTAGCAAAATCCTTTTAATAAAGGAAGGAAACAATGTGGCATCCCATTGGAGAAACACCACAAAGAGGATTATAACACAAACCATAAACAAAATCCACCTCCAAGTACATTTGGCAATGTCCTTTTCCCCTTAGGGTCTTAAGTCCAATTACCCCAAAGTCCAACAACCCAAAAGTCTCTGGTCAGTGCCACCCCAGAATTCAAGAGTTTATCTGCAGAGTTTTACCCCACCAGTCTGGGTAGAAATGGGGGTGAGAGTCCACACAGGATGTTAAGGGGCACCTTACGTGGGCCAGGGCCAACTGCTCCACCTCTCTATGGAGTTCTGCTGCAGGCTTCACCACGACCCACTCCACCACACCAGCTGTCCCTGCAAACCACTTCATTCCACTCACTGTTCCATGGGCTGCTCCAACATGCTGCAAACTGCTCCGCGCTGTCAGCTGCTTAACAATAGGTCTTCAGGCTCCCCCACAGGTTAACACAGCACTCAGTGATTTCAGCTCTTAG
Source organism: Chelonoidis abingdonii (assembly GCF_003597395.2). Classification (NCBI taxonomy): domain Eukaryota; kingdom Metazoa; phylum Chordata; order Testudines; family Testudinidae; genus Chelonoidis; species Chelonoidis abingdonii. The sequence goes on along the minus strand of NC_133775.1, from coordinate 63,906,869 downwards.
TAGAGGAAGCCCTGGTGCTGGTGCACCATTGGCCCAACATGAATTCAGCTCATCTGTCTCTAGATGAACTTCTAATGGAAACAAAATTAGCTCTACTCTTCAACACTGGAGAGAGGAGGATGTGCAATTGGTGTTCCAGGCCCTCAAAAGGGGGCCCATACCATCAAATACACACACCAGTTCCCACCCTCTCTCAATTCATGGGGTTTTGGAACCCATGTCCCATGTTTAGCAAGTACTACCAAACTGAGGTTGAGTCATCTCTGTCACAAAGCAGTCCCACAGCTCCCCATTCACACAATCAGGGTGACAAACTTTTTTTTTCCTCCTGCCCCAATAACAAAGAAATTGGGGATCCCAGAGCTGTTAAAATAACCATCCCAGTCTGCTGTGGGCTTATGCTAAGTGGTGGGTGGATGCCAATGCAAATCTTTCCACACTCTTTGAAATTCTTTCCACACTCCCTACAATTCACCACCAGATGTCAGGGTAGCGCTCATCCTGACTCTGCTTACAAGTGTATAGGCATGCTTTGAGTAAAATAATGATTACGGTATTGATAAGAACTCTCATTTTAACTATAACGACGGTCAGAAAATAAGCTTGTTGGAACTTAATTCCAGGATACAATTCAAGACCAAAGCTGCCAGGACTTTTAACCCCTGCATGACCAAATTGTGCAGAACCCAGAGCCCTGGATGAGAGCGGATCCTGACTGACCATCGAGAGATGTCTGTCTGTTGTTGGGAGTGGTGAGCATTAGATGCTTGGCATGTGTATGCCATTGATGTGTTGTTTGTTGTGAATGTTCTTTCACTGGGAAAAAGCTCTGCAGACCCATAGAGCCCTGAGCCTACAAAGAGTTAAGTTGAGTCTCTTGACCCTGAGTACCCAGGAGGACGGGTAGCAGATGAAAGCATTAAATTGTGTGCGTAATAGTAGGACATTCTGTGGAGAGGAACAGCGTGGAAGAAAAATACTGAAAAGATTATGGGATATGTTAGTTAACAGGGAATTAAGGATAACATCACTACCATAGGAAGGGATGGGGAAAGATGCAATAAGAGAAGACTTCAGATGAAATACAATGTAGAGATATGTAAGCTCTTGAAGGTTAGGACAAAAAATGTAAACAATGCCATGGAGGAGGGGAAGTAAGTATAGAAATTTGAAGAGGACGGAAACATAGTGAGCTTAATGGTAGAAAGAGAATGTTATGGGCCATAGTCTGTATGGAATGGAGAGGCCTCATCCTCCCTGATTGATCTAACCTCGTTATCTTCAGACTGATTCTGGCCTGCATATTTATACCTGCCTCTGGAAATTTCCATTACATGCATCTGACGAATTGGGTATTCACCCATGAAAGTTTATGCTCCAATACTTCTGTTAGTCTAAAAGGTGCCACAGGACTCTCTGTTGCTTTTTACTGTGTTGACTCCATCCCAACATATCATATTCATCTGTGTGTCTAATAATGCTGTTCTTTACTTGTTTCAACCAGTTTACCTGATACTGAAATTAGGCTTACAGACCTGTAATTATCAGAATCAATCAGCTCTAGAACCTTTTTAAAAAACCAGCATTATTAGCTACTCTCAATCATGTGGTACAGAGGCTGATTTAAGCAACAGGTTACAGGCCACAGTTAATAGTTCTGCAATTTCATAGTTGTATTCCTTCAGAGCTCCTTCAGATCTAGTGTTCCCTCTAATTTTTCCTACCTATGCGTGGAATGAATTTTATTGTGTGCGCAAATATGGAGGGGATATGACACACATAACAAAATTCATGTGGTGGGGGTGGGACTGAGAGGTTCAAAGTGTGGGAGGGGTCTCAGGGGTGGGGCTGAGGGTTGGGGTGCAGGGAGTGAGGGCTGTGTCTGGAGGTGTGGGCTCTGGGGTAGAGCTGGGGATGAGGGATTTGGGGTGCAGGAGGGTGCTCCTGGGCTATGGCAGGGAAAGAGGACTCCCCCCAGCCCTCTCTCCCCAGTGCAGCACTTGGACTGGCAGGGGAGAGGTGCCTCTCTGCCGTGGCAGCTCCAGGCTGGGGCTGCAGGATAGGCATCCCTCCGCTGGCCCCTGCAGGTCTGGCTGGAACTGGGTTCAGGAAGGCAGTGGCAGCTGGAGCCAGACCACCTGGGTTCACGCTGAGCTGCCCCAGCCACAGCTGGGGCCAGACCATGATGTGCCACCCTGTCCAGAGTAGGGGCACCCCAGTCATGGCAAGTCCGGGCTGCAGCATAGTTTGGTCTCAGGGGGAAGGGCACTCCTCCTCCTAGAGCAGCAGGTCCCTGGGCAGGTTCCCTGAGCACCTGCACAGCACTGAAAAGGCTGCTGCATGGCCATGCAGCTTACAGGGAATTTAGGTACATACCATCTGGGCCTGACAACTTATTACTGTTTATCAATTTGTTCCAAAGTCTTCTGAGGAACTGCCTCAGATTGAAGTGACAATAGAGATTTGTTACCTAAAAAGAAGGCTCATGAGTGACAATGAGCCCCAAATACTCTAGAGCAGCAGTTCTCAAACTTTTAGCAATCCAAGGACCCCCCGTTTGATTTAAAATTTTTCAGGGACCCCTACTCCCTCTGCTCAGCCTTGCCCTGCCCCACTTCCCTGAGGCCACACCACTGCTCCACCCCTTCTCCGAGGCCCTACCCTCTGCTCACTCTTCCCCACCCTCACTAACTTTCACTAGGCTGGGGCAGGAGGTTAGGGTGTGAGCTCTGGGGGAGAGTTTGGGTGCAGGATGGGGTGCAGGCTCCGGGGGTGTTCAGGTGCGGGAGGGGGTGAGGCGCTTACCTGGGGCACCTTCGAAAAGTGACCGACCGGTCCATCATCTGACAGTGGGTCCTAGGTGTGGAAGCCAGGGGATCTCAGCATGCTGCCCCTGCCTGCAGGCACCACCCTTACAGCGCTCATCTGCTGCAGTTCCTGGCCAATAGGCGCTGCAGAGTCAGTGCTCAGGGCGGAGGCAGCATGCTGAGACCCTCCTGCTCCTCTCTCCCTCCTATGGACATGCTGGCTGCTTCTGGGAGTAGTGTGGAGCCAGGGCAGGTAGGAAGCCTGTTCCCCAGCATGCTGAGAGGGAGGGGGAGGAGTTTCTCAGCCTGGCCTGTGGATCCCCTCGTGTACTCTCAGGGACCCCCATTTGAGAAACATTGCTCTAGCATAAAGACAGATGCAAAGAATGCATTTAGCTTCTCTGCAACAGACTTGTCCTGCTTGAGTACTCCTTTAGCACTGGGTTGTCCAGTAGCCCTACTGACTGACAGGCTGCCTACCTCAGATGTATTTAAATTATTTTGCTGATTGATTGTGTCTTGAGCTAGTTGCTTGTTTTATACTTTTAACCTTGTCAGCATTTATGCTGCTTTCTGTTTTCCTCAGTAAGATTTAATTCCAATTTCTAAAGGATGGAGAACACACATCTTTTTATTCAGATAAAGCTAACAGTGATTTATTTGAACATAACATAGACTTCAATACTATATCTGCTTTGTATTTCAGATTCCAGAGTAGTTTTTCATTTCTTGTCATCTGACCAAGTGATTTCATAGTCTTGGTATACTTTTTTCAGTATTTCTACAGTCACTGCATGATCTGCTTTACCATATCCCTGCAATAAAGATAAAAGATTTTAAAGGGATGCAAAATATAAGGCTACAAGAGTATCAAGTTCCAGTTAACATTTTAAATATTCAGATTTATGGCCTTAAGTTTCCCCCTGCACAGAAGTCCCACTGAGGTGAACCAAGTTCTGTTTATTATCTTTGAGGAATATCTGAATTAAAATGTTTCAGAGTCAGAAGCCAGGAAAATCAGAAGAACGAATGAGGTATTTGTGGCTCCTTACAGACTAACAAAGTATGTATCGGCATGCATCTGATGAAGTGGGTTTTACCCCACAAAAGCTTATGCTCAAATAAATGTGTTAGGCTCTAAGGTGCCACAAGTACTCCTTGTTCTTTTTGCTGATACAGACTAACACGGCTACCACTCAGGAAAATCAGAATTAAGGTTGCACTTAACAAGGCATTGATTCTCACTTAGGTGACCAGAAGAGCCTTAACTCTGCTCCAAGAGGATCACACAAGTAATCTGACATCTAAACTGCAAGTTACACAACTAATACAAAAAGTAGTTTTCTATAAACAAGTATGGCTATATCAGACATAAGTGGCCTTGGAAGAATTAGCTTTTTTAATTGGTAAATATCGATTTCACCATACACACAAAATATTTTCGTTGGTAATAATCAAATTGTACAGATAGGCAAAGGAACATGCTGCTTGAAAACTTAGTTTGATTTAAGGATATTTACTTTGTATATTTTGACATGATGTTGACAATTTGTGTTTTAATAGTCAGAAAGCTTGAACTTTTTGCATCGCAACATGTACTGCTATTAAATTATTGTCTAAGCCAACCTACCACACCCAATAATGTAGGAAGCTAGTAGCTGAGCTCCAGTGCTGCCTCAGACATTGCTTTACAGGGGATTGGGCAAAGGTACTATCATTGCTTTATAGTGATTGAGCTCCTTGAGGCTATTAATCCCAGCCACAGAGTTCACTTCAAAGAACTCCTCAAGCACTTCTCTAATTCGCATAGTTTACCCAAGAGCTAAGTATCAATAGCCCCATTTAACACAACTACTTCCCTATTTTTAAAGTCATACAACAAAAAACCAGGACAAAAGCCAAGTTGCTTTGATTTACAGGCCAAGATGTAACCCGCTATTCACAGAGTGCCATTCAGCTTTTCTGTATCTCCATTTTTTTGAGAAAGTGAACCTTTGCAGTTACACAGCTGCTTCTGTAAAGTTCAGGGCATTTGACAATAGTTGGCAAACAAGGTGTGAGGTACAGCTGACCACCCTTCTCCCACTAACTTGGTGGCAGGACAGAGAGATGCTGCTGCCTGTGCTGCACACTACCACCATTAACCCAGGAGTTTGGTCATTAATTGTTTGATTCTGCCACAAATATTGAGCAGGCTCTAGAAGACCCCTAATGTTGCAGGCCATCTCCCCTCCCCATAGAGCTTTGCCCCCATAATATGATATCTGAGAAAGAGCCCTAATTAAAAAAAAAAAAAGTTTAATCTGGTTTGGGGCTATAACTGACCTGGAGGAAAAGTGACCTTGAAGAACTGCTACCTTCTATACAGGATTCAAATAACATGTCTTTACATCACATGGAACTAGTCTGCTCTTGTCCACATCAGTAGCTCAAGAAATCTTTTTGTCTCTTATCTGCTCTCTGCAGTGGTGAGGTGGTATGGAGACTGCAGTGTGTTCCACATATATGGATAATTCATTGCTTCTATTGGTCATTTTATAAACAGAATGTGTTTACATACTGAACCATGTAAGTAAGAGATACATAGACAGAGGCATCTCTATAGCAACAGTACAGGATTGTGAGTCAGGAGCTGCTGAGTTCCAGTTACAGCCCTGACACCAATTACTGTGTGAGGGTGAGTAAGTCAATCTAACCTCTCTGCTGTAGTTTCCTCATCTAAAATAAGCCATCTTTACCCACCTCACAGGTGAACTGTGTGGACTAACTAATTAATGGTTAGGGTTAGGGCCCTAAAACGTTGGATTTTCAAGGAAACTAATATATGGCACTTACTGTGGAGAGACCAAATACCCTTATTTTCTTGTCTTTGCTATTATGGTCAATTTTTCCTCCTCCAAGGCACTTGCATTCAAAGCCCAACTTTTCCATTTCAGGGTTTACTTTTTCAAATATATGATCTGCAAAATGAAGCCAATTCAATCCATTAACCAGAACTCAGGTTTCACTTGGTGATTACTTCCAGTCCTCTCTTTTCAGCTACCTAGTATTTTTTTTCCTGTTTCCTTAGGGAAGCTGGTAAGTGAAGGAAAAGACCCGTTGTTACTTACGCAGCTGGGCCCTAGCAAATCCCAGAACAGTGGCTGCCGGTTCCACTGTCTCACCAAGTCAGAGGCTACTCAGAAGTTCACGTTTCGGACTGAAATGTACCAGGGCTGGACACCAGAGCAAGTCACTCCTCACCCGGCGCAGCCACCGGGGGATTGCACAGACACTGCCCCCCCAGCGCGGCCGAGGCCTAAGAGCAACCCCGGGGGGCGGTGGGGGGGTAAGAGCAGCGCCCCGCTCAGCGGGGAGAGCGCTGTCCGCGCAGCAGCAGCTCTGCGGCGGCCGGGCCACCCCGTTGGTGCTGCAGCAGCAGTTGGGGAGGAGCGGCCCGCGGCGGGGCAGCCGGCTCTCCCCTCAAGAAAGCGATGGGGGGGGGGGGATCAGTCCGGGGGGCGCATGAGGCGCCAGCGGGCTCTGCCTTCAGGCCCCCGCCCGGCCCTGGCTCGCGGCACCGACTCACTGTGGAACTCGGCGGCCGCGGTGCCCCTGACGATGTCCCGGTGCTCAGCTCCCCCCGCGCGCTGCACCCGCACCAGGATGTACTTGAACGTGCCGTCCGGATCGATCTCCACCCCGCGCACCGACTCTAGCTGCCCGGCCATGGTCACCCCTCGGGGCCGACAGCTGCCCGACCGCCGCGGCTCCGCGCATGCGCCAAGCGCACTAAGCAGTGGGCGGGCTGAAGGGACCGTTACCAGCCTGCCAGAGGAAGGGGGCGGGACTAGGCTGTCGTTAAGGCTGAGGACAGCTGCGGCCGGAGTCGTAGTGAGCTTTGTGACGTGACTGTTAGGAGGCGGGGCCGTGCCAGTGGGTGTGAGGCTGGCAGGGGAGCACGAGGGGTGAGTAGGTGGCGTTCAAAAATCGAGAGAGACTGAAAAACACAATCTCACCGTGTTAAAAAACAAAATCTTTGTGGGTTTTGGGCTAATAATTTGGGGGGGTCTGATTCCTGGTTTTTGATCTCTTGAGATTGGCAGTACTTAAATAATAATTTGTCTGAGTCAGGGGTCGCTTTTTCTAGCTGTTCTCTGTGACCATGGGAGCTAGAAACTTAAAAAGAAAACATTAAAACCAAGATTCTCTGTTGATCCTTCCATTCATGGAGATGTGTCTTTAAGAAATGCATCAGATGTCACAAGACGTGATCAGATTGTGAAAGTTCACAATACTTTCTATTTGAAAAAAAGGAATAAACATACTTAAGTTGCTTCTATTTTATGGGTTTTACATGGATCAATTTGGAGGTATTTTAAAAAGTTTTTATAAATATATTTTAAAAAATTGATTTTTATGTTCTCTTTTTTTCATTCCTTTTTTCCTCTGTCCTTTTCTTTTTTTCCACTAATTTGGAAAATGACTCGGGGGGGGGGGTGAGTAGAAAAAGGAAAGGAAGAATGAAACATATCCACATATTTATAACAAACTTAAAACAATGTTTAAAAATATTATATTTTATTTTATATTTCAACTAAGATAATTTTTGTTAAAAAGGAAATGTGATCAGCTCTGATAGGGAAACCCAGAGGTGACCTGCAAATGTTTGTTGAATGGGTGGGTTTGTGTTTCCCCCTGTTTATGATGGTTTTCAGTTTTGTAAAGATTTTTCCTTGATTTTTTTTTAACCTTCGAAATAGCCGGAGTGTCTGATTTTTCTGACACATTGGAAGGTCTTGGAAATATTTATTATGAACTCCTAACAGAAAAGGAGTGAGGATGATAGTTCTTTAACAAATGCTTATGGTTAATTAGTCATTCCCATTGCTAACCTCAGGTATTCCAAAATCATGAGTCAGGCTGTCATAGCTTTCCCTCTCAGATCTGAACCTTAGAGTTCAGAAAATGAGATACTAGCACATGAATCCTCTAAGCTTAATTACTAGCTTAGATCTGATAGCACTGCCACCACCCAAAAATATAGTGTTTTGGGGCACTCTGACTTCCCCAACCTTCCCTGGGGAACCCCAAGAACCAAATCCCTTGGGTCCTTAAAACAAGGAGAAATAAACCATTCCCCCTTCTTTCCCCTCCCAGACTTTCCCTCCCTGGGCTATCCTGAGGACTACTGATCAAACTCTTTTAATTACAATAGCAGAGGAGCATGTCCCTTCCTTCCACAAAGAGGCAACAGATCCAAGGAAAAACAGAGAGAGATTCTACCTCTCCCCCTTCCCGTCTCCCCCACCAGTCCTGGTCGAGTTATCCAATCCCTGGATTAAAATGCAAGGGAACAAGAAAAAATTCAATCAGGTTCTCTAAAAGAAATCTTTTAATAAAGGAAAAAGTAAAGAATTACTCTGTAACTTCATAGATGTAAATATATTACAGGGTTCTACTAGCTTACAGCACCAGAAAGAAACTATTCCCCCCGTTGCCAATACAAACCAACATTCCCGAGCAGCTACCATAATAAAAGTTAACCATGCCAGATCCACAACTGCAATAGAGTAAAAACATCAAAAGCCTAAACACTGTTTTTACTTACTATTTGAACAGAAACTTAGAGAGCCTGTAGTAATGTCTGGTCTCTCTCAGACCCCGCAAGAGAAGAACACACACCGGACAAAGAATACACACCAAATCTTCCCTCCACCCAAATTTAAAAGTATCTTGTCTCCTGATTGGTCCTCTGGTCAGGTGTTGTTTGTTAACCCTTTCCAGGTGAAAGAGACATTAACCCTTAACAATCTGTTTATGACACAGGCATGAAGAAATTATGAGATTGGTTTAGAAATAATAAATTCTGGGTTCTATTTCTTTGCCTTCTGATTTTTGAAACTCTAAGTTATACATATTTTCAAGCTTTTCTGCACAACCACCATTTAAAAAAAAAGAAAGCTGAGATTCTCATGTAATCGATTGCATTGACATGCAGGGGCTTTAAGAGAAACACCAAATATTTCAAGACCTGTGATAAAATTGTGAGAGTTTGCAATGCTGCATTAAGGTTAAACAGGCATTAACAAAAACAAAGAGTTTTAAATTCTTGTACCTTTCAATTGCTCAGCTTTCACTCACTTGAATCTTGTGATTTCACTAGTTCTCTAGTCATCATTGACTAGAGTTTTCATTCCATCTTAGATAACATCTGAATTTATAATTTAAAAACAAGTAATGGAAAAAGAAATAATAATTAGGAAAGCCTTATAGCTGACCTTTATACTGCATAAGAAAGCTAAAAGAGTCATATGCCTATTTCCCCTTCTTTATTTCCCCTCTATCTTTGATAAGAGAGACCAAATGATTTGTTAACATCCACACAGTGAGTCATGGAAAAAAATCAAGAATAGAAATTTCTTCTGACCAAGCTGATATAAACAGTTGTATCCACAACATTCACTGGATAACGAATTAGTTCCTTATATTGTTCTTGTGTGATTTCCTGTCTGAACACTGAAAAAACATTCTCTTGTATGTTCACATCAAATGCCTACTCAGAAAAGAAAAAGCCTTCAGGGATGTCTTTCAAAGGGAAATTCCAAAATATGTTTAGGCGCGTACTAAGAAATGCAATGTTTTCTTGTGTGATGCCACACAAGCCTTATCTCGCTAATCTTGGTTTCTGGTATTTGGTCCTTCCATATCTTCTGTGCTCATTTTGGGTCATTCTCTCTGCCTTGTTAATATCTAACTATGTCTTGGTGTTGTTTCAAATTAATATCTGTAAAGTGTTTTGAATACAAAATACTGTATAAGTACTAAGAAATTAATTATTATTATTTTCATTATTGAGGCAATATAATACACTCCTTTTTTTTTGGTATTCTCGATGGCCATGAAAGGGGATAGATAATGTGTTTGCACTCTGGAATAATGTGGATGTTCCCAGGCTCCGCGTTTTGCACAAGATTTTCTTTCTTTCTTTCTCATTCTGACATTTGTGTGTTTCTACTGTCTGATAAGGTAGCCAGAGAAATAAGGAAACCAGTTTGACTGATCTACACTATACAAATTTGACTGCATTTGAACATAATATGAATAATCAAGTTAGATGATGTACTACTGACCACTATAACATAGCATTTGTAGAGCACATGTCTGAACATTGTGTATCCTGGTCTACGTTGACTGCTGAAGCATAGTCAGCATTGTGTCATCTAACTCAATTGCTCACAACCATGTTCCAAGACAATACAGTTTTGTGGTTTTGTGCTGTAGACATAATCAGCATTATGAAATATCTGTTGTCGACAACACAAGGGCAGGAGAGCCTTTTGAACCGAATATATTAACTACATATAAGAATTAAAGAACTGTTTAAAATACTCAATGTGTAGCCATGCAAATAGGACAGAAAAGAAAAAAAAATTAGGTACCCAGGGATCATGAACTTAATTGAATGAGTTCTGATATAGAGATATAATTGTAAATGTATTATACTAAGTATTGATGATTATTATTTACTTGCCCATTGATTTCAGTGGAAGTGAAGAGCCTAAATACCTTTGAGAATCTGCGTCTTCATTATGAGTTCAGAGTGCCCTAATGCATGCTAGTTGCTTCACACAAGAAAGTGAAGACAGTCCTTGTCTGGAAGAGCTTACGTCTAAATTCAGGCATGGCATGTTAAAAAAGAATCATAAACTGACAGAGGAAGAGAAAAGAGGAAGAATGGACAAGGTTTGCAATAATAAGATTATACAGTTCATTGGTAAGACACTTCTTGGTGGACCTCTTAAGTTTGGTATTAAGGGCTTTTTTGGTTTCAACCTTTTGGGTTTCACAGCGGATGTCTGAGAGAAACAGGATAAAGCCACACCTGATGTGCCAGTAATGGCATTTTACATCTGAACACACTGCCTCTGAGGAACTGTAGACAGGCTCTCCCAAGTTACAAGGGGTCTCTGAGAAGAATCTATGAGACAGGGCACTGAATGGGAATACGGAATTGTCACAACCAGTGTGCTCTAGTTCAGGGGTAGGCAACCTATGGCACATGTCCTGAAGGCAGCACGTGAGCTGATTTTCAGTGGCACTCACGCTGCCTAGGTCCTGGCCACCGTTCCGGAGGGGCTCTGCATTTTAATTTAATTTTAAATGAAGCTTCTTAAACATTTTAAAAACCTTATTTATTTTACATACAAGAATAGTTTAGTTATATATTATAGATTTATAGGAAGAGACCTTCTAAAAATGTTAAAATGTATTACTGGCACTCAAAATCTTAAATTAAAGTGAATAAATGAAGACTCGGCACACCACTTCTGAAAGGTTGCCAACCCCTGCTCTTGTAAGAGGAAAAGAGCACTCTAGTCATGTAAATTAATCATTGTTTTATCATTCAAAGTGTTCTTTTCTTTGTGAGGTCCTCTGTTCATTGTTTCTCAATGACTTTCAGATCTAATTTGCTCAGCCCATAGAGAGGGTCAAATTTCCCTTCCCTAGGGGCCTGCAATTGAATTGTGAGCATAAATCAATACCTGAGCTTCTGGCTACTCGATTGTAGGTGCAAATCAGGTAATTAGAAAGATGAGTCTAAGACTTCCACCAGGAATTCATTATACATGTGGGTGCATTTGGCACCAATACAAAAGGAGACCAAGCCTCATCCCTTTTCAGAAGTTAACTAGTTGTTATTGTTTATTAATTAACAGTACAGTGCCCACAAGCATAAATGTGACACACTACAGATAAGAAGGCATGAGGCAAAATTTTCTCCTGATATAACTCTATTGAAATCAGTAGAGTTTCACCAGCAGACAATTGGTCCGTGGCATCTGCTGCAAAAAAACTTAGAGCCTAATTTCAGATGTGTCACAATAAAGAGGCGACAAAACTGTGTGGCTGGGTGGGGAGAAGGCCAAGGGGTTACAGCTATAAGAATCCATAAAAACATACAGCTGTAATGTGCATGTTATAACACATACCGGATGTTTTAAGTGAAGGGCCAGGTTCCTTGCATGGACACATGCTTGACAAGGGAGAGGTCATCCTAACCCTGGCCCTGATGAACATTAGAGCAATCTTTAGGCAACTCTCTTGTATTATGAGCTAAGAATTAGCATCGTGGAGCTCTGTTTTGTCCCCACTCCTCCCTATCCCTACATAACCCCCTATACCAGCATGTGGTGGGGTCTGCTGGCATAGGCGCCAGCTCTTCCGATTTTATGCCAATGGAGAATTCCCCTTTGCTGGGGGAATTCTCAACTGGCCATTTGTGGTCAGTTTATGTCTCCTTTGCACCACTCAGGGAGCACAAAGCGGATGGAGCAGGGGCTGAGATGTATCTGTCCTAAGACAGATAAGTAGGACTTTGTAGAGGGACTTTCCTCACTGTACCCTCTTGATAGAAAGAGGAGGCTTACTCATCACTGACAGTGTCAGGGAGTTAAACTGCATTTCCTTAAGAGACCAGAAATTCTTTATTTGCTATGCCCGAGCAACTGTTGCCTACTTCACAATGTCTAAATGCACTTTTTCTACAAAGGAAAGGAAACATTAATGGTTCATACTAGATAACAGCTGAAGCAGTCCCTTAGTCAATAAGACGGAAAAATTGAATCCTCACTGATTAAAGGCATTAAACGCATGAAGCTGAGGGTGATTGCCAGCTTTTTTTAAATTCTGTCCCTCACTGTGTATAGGTTTAACGTTTCAAACACAAAGGGCCTGATGAAAAGGCCATTGAAGTCAGTGGAAATCAATAGGCTCTGAGGCCCAATATGAATGTAAAGTCAGTTTTATTTCTGCATTTCACTCAGTCAATAAAATCTGCACTAAGAAGGGAAGTCTGTTTATGCCACCCTTAGCTCAGGAGGTGCTCCTTGAGACTATGGCAGGCACATATGCAGCCCAGCTGCAGTAGCAAATGAGGTGCTGGTGTAGCCCTTGGTCAGGTTGTCTGGGGCCTCTGGATCTAAAATGTAGACCTTTACTGGTTGAGCTAAAGAATTAGCATTCTTAGCAGTCGTAGCAGACTCATAAACTTCTATACGTGGGCAGCTACTATGGGACAAAAAATGCCATGCTATAACCATTGGGTATGCTGTGGAAGTTTTGTCGGGAGGTAGTTACAGCAGGTACAGTTATCCTGAATACACACACACATCTTTGGTGCAAAGGCACACAATGCAAGTCATGCAGATACCCCAGACACCTTAGCACCATGAGTGTAATGTGAGGTGTAAACCAGATCCCACCTCGTGGCCTCCAGCAACTTGTCTTCAGTTCTCTCTTAGTCCTTCACAATAATTTGCACTCAAATCTGAATACTTAGAATAAGTTTTATTTGAGGTTTTATTTATTTTGTCCTCTCCCAAGTAGAGCTCTTTTAGCCCATGGGCCCAACCTTTCTTCTCCTTTGTTCAGGAGTCCTGCAGCCTTTCTTCTGGGTCTGTCTCTAAGTTTATGGAGGTTTCTTCAGCTTGACCCAGGAGTCTGACAGCCCTCATTCTTTGGGCTGAGTTCAGGCCTGTTTTATACTTAGGCTGATACAGGTCAGTAGATAGCAACCTTCCCTTGTTCTAAAGAAAGATGCAGATTATACATTGCTCTCTTTTCCAGAGCTTGTCCTGGTTGACTGGGAGAGACAGGAGCTTTCCCCTACCCTACATTACAGGGCTCCTGGTTCCAGGCCCTTAAAATGACAGTTGCCTGCTGTAACGGAATGCACTACGAATTCACACCCTACACACTACTATAACAGTCTTTCTACAAAATATGCCTTGTAAGGTATCATTTGAAAACTAATAACTTGCTGGTCAATAATATCATGGTGAAATGTATGTAGCCACTTTACATATAAAGTTATGAGAGTAAGCTGAAATCGTGACTGAAGTGTGTTTACCAGACAAGTCTGGGGAGTGGGTAAACTTGTTTCTCAAAGGCAAAGGACAAAATGATGCCTCTAGCCACATGTCATCAAAGCTGATGGGCCATCACCTATCAAATGGCCATTCTTTGGCAAGGGATGGGGACAGGAACAAACAGATCTGTATCTTAACAAACAACACCATAGAACCTCTCCCCCACCAGACTCCATGTCTCCTTTGTCTCAGCTGGAAAGAAATTTTTCTCGGGTTCATTCTCAGGAAAATGCATTTCAAAGAATGACTGCATTATAAAAGTGAGGGGCAAAAGCACCCCAAGTTCTCTCTCCTTTTCCATTTCTCTCCACCACCTAAGAAGACAAAAGAAACAGCCTATGGACTTTGGAAGCAAATCCTGGCCAGAGAATTTGGTCAGCAGTGTACTGAAACTGTTTTAAGGGACTTCAACTTGACCCAAGTCTAGTTTGTGAAGTTTAGAAAGCGTTTTATCTTTATTTTTCTTATAACCATTTCTGCCTTTAATACCTCATTACTTGTACTCATTTAAAATCTCTCTCTTTGTAGTTAAATAGACTTGTTTTATTTTTTTAATCAAAACTAATCCAGTCTTGTAAATTGTTTGGGTAACTCCATTTAAGGTAGCAGACTTTGGTATTTTGACCCCGTTAGAGGGGCAACAGACCTAATATCTGGACTGTCCAAGAGAGGACTGGACAGTGCAGAACACATGTTGGGGGTGGAGATCCGAGATTGGGAGTGTGTTGGGGTCACCCTGCAAATAGTAACCCAGGCTGCTGGAAGCTGGAGTGTGGCTGGTGTTTGCTGACAGGCTGCTGGGGTCAGTGTTGCTGGATCAGAGCTGTGGCTTTCAAGAGACACTCAGGGTGTGACTTGCCTACTGTTTGGCTGCGTGTGAGGAGCTACAGCGGCAAAGCTTTGTGAGGGACCCCAGGTTGCAAGGTAAGTGGTGATACAGCTCCTCACTAGGTTGGACTGCACCACAGAATGCCATACCCATGTTTTCTCCAAACACTATTTTTCCTCCAATACCTGGCTGGGCTCTTCTCTAGGTCTTGATCCATTCCAGAAGTCCGAGAATCTTAAGAGCATAGAACAAAGGTTGACTGACCCACTGTCTGCACTACCCTCAAAGGGGACAGACACCCTGATACACCAGACAATAACCTTATCCATTATACTGCACTCCTTGATGTGTATTTTTAATAGTAAAAATTATTGAAATATTCTTTTGTTCCATTTGGGTAATGATACTAACAGTCAGAGCTTTCATTAAACAGTTAGACACCTTTTTTAATAAAGCCTGTTTTATAATAAAACAATTTTATTGTGTGTATGAAAATCAAGTCCGTGTGCTGAACAGACTTTTGATGTTCTCCTTAAAACTGAGTTGAAATTTCCTAATGCACTGAGTAGTGATTTGGTGGCTTTCAGGGCAGTTCTGACAGCAAAATATTTACATCATAAAACCACTGGTAGTTGGCACCAGTTGACAGCTTCTGGGCTGGTAGGCTCAGCAATAAGTCCAATCACAGAGGCTAGGAGGCTGATCCATAGCCTGGTGATGTAGGAGCCCATTGTTTTCAATGGTGCAGAGCTGTACCCACATAGAGTGACTGTAGATTCAAGCCAGAATGCTCTTTTCACATTATTTCTTGCCAGATTTAGTTTTGTTTTCATCAGAAAATGAGCATTATAAAGGCAAACTGGTTTACATTTTTACCATTTTGTAAATTTTTTCCAGATCTTTCCCCAGAACTACACATGTCACAGTTTCTTTTTCTGGTTATCATAGTGGACAGTTTGCCCCTCTCAGAATATCTGATAGGAACTCCCCACTTCTCTCTCAGAGATATTCCCACTGCTTGACTTATCAGTCAAAGGACATATAATTATGTGGAGGTGTGGTGTCTTTGAAACCTAACTGCTATGAACAGCCCGATAAATGAAACTTAAACACAGTTTCTTTTTCTCAAGTGTTCATTTCCTCATGTCTTTGTAGCATTTGGTAATAAAACCAAATGACCAGCATTTAAATAACAACGTCAATCTGTTTTCAAAAGTTAACAACATATTTTGGCCTCATCAAATGAAGATAAACATTCTGAAGAAAAAAATACGATTCGAAGAGTGAGGCCTTGTGCTAGAAGGACTTAGCCTTCTAGTATAGAATTGAAATAGTTAGAAATCCACTGAGTTACAATGACATAAAATGAATGTAATGAAGTAACAGATCAGAACCTACTAGTCAACTCTGTGTATGCAAATATGTGGCTATAGATATAGGGATCATATGTAACATGTAATGAAATGAAATGGGTCTGTTTTTATAAAAGGCCTGGTTCACAGCTGCATTACTCCAGTTTTATACCAATTGAACCCCTTTGAAACAGAGAAGGGTGGGGGGAGTGTTTGCAAAAAACCAAAACCAATCTTTAGCTTAAAATAGCACTAAATAGAATTTTATAAAAAGAACCTAAAGCTGTGTGGAATAACTATAGCCTCAGTTATATGTAAATAGAGAAATACCTTGAGGTAGGTAATCTAAATAATTAAAATGTTGTTTCGGAAGGGGATACAGAATTTCCCTGTACATCGTAACATCAGAGAGGCCAGTTAAGTGATATTCTAAACTATGATCTTGGATTTAGAAACTAGGAATGCTGGCAACAGCAGGTGGCAAGAGTCCTGGGGCAGACTCACCCCTGTGCTGGCATGGGTGCCCCAGAGGGGAAGGAGCATCTGTCTCCCTTATTAAGGAGTAATGAAGGCCAGCATAGGGCAGGGGTGCTTGTCTGCCCAGCCATATCTCCGTCTACTTCTGATCTGCTCCGTCCTTGTAGTCTGCCCCTCTTTTGCTGTGTCCCAGAACACCCCTCTGTGCCTGAGGTTGCTCTAGTGGTGGCACGGAGCTGGCAGAACCAGCTCTGTGCCTGGTTTAGGAAGCCTTCTCTGTGAGGAGTATTTGTTGTGGGAAGAGCCTCATTCCTGCTTTCTGACCAGTCAGGCTAGGCAAAGGGGCAATCATGCAATGCTGAATCTGGCCTCCTGTGCTCATGTAGTCCCCACACAGGTGATGCCAGTAGTGGCTAAGCCTTATATTCAGGCTTCAAGATTTTTTTGCTGTTCAACAAAAATACAATGTAAAGGAATTTCCCTTTCTGACCCCATCCATGTCCCAGTAGGTAGTGCTCCTATTAAAGGGATTTGATGTCTGTGATATTAGAGGGGTTCATTACAAATTAAGCACTGTACAGAGGTACTGGGGCTCAAGGAACTTTTTTACATTCAGAACTGCTGCAGCAAGCCCAGAGGTGCTGGAGCTATGAACTGCCAAGCCTAGAGGTGCCAGGGCTCAGCCCCGGCAAACCCTGGCACAAATTAAACACTAAGTGGTTAGGTCTGTGCAAAAATCCTCCACAAATAATAAAGTTCCAAAGCTTGATTTTGTCCCTATAAGCCAACACTCCATAATAGTAACAGTATTTCTTTTCTAACTTGGCTTGAGTCACTGACACGGTTCTCAGATTTAAGCCTGGCTCTATGTATAGGAGTTCAGCTTCTCTCACAGGATGGAATTTTGGCTCTCCACCCTAGACGATACTAAATTCCTTGTTGACTCGAACTATCAAAATGATGGTGTTTTCAATGACACTCTCACTCATCTTTTTGATTTGTGTTTTTCAGGCTTTAGATAAAACCGTGATAGCAGTGTAAAGTATTATTACACAGTAGCTAAACCCTACAAAGGGAATATACTTTGTCTACTTCCCAAATAGCCCTCCATGGAAAGGATCCCTTGTGGTAATCTAGCCTCCCAGTCCCAGGCCTGGACTTTAGCGTCCACAATCTGGTCCTGTCCCAAACCTGGACTTTTGCGTCCAAAAGTCTGGGGGCTTACCTGAAACTCCCCCAAGCTCACTACCAGCTTGGGTATTTGGGCTGCCACCAGGTCAGG
>NC_133775.1:63838006-63888498 GCF_003597395.2 Chelonoidis abingdonii | reverse complement strand
TGACTTTAAACAATCCAGTTCTCTGATTGGTCCTCTGGTCAGGTGTTTGGTTACCCTTTCCAGGTAAAAGAAACTTAACCCTTACCTTACCTATCCATTTATGACATCCCTAAAGACCTGTTTTGGTTCAGTAGCACTGAGGGGGTGTAATTTCAGGGGGTGATAGTCTAGTTTGTTTAGTTGGGGGGCTAGAAACTACTTTGGCCTTTAATAGAATCTGGGAGTACAACTGTGATGTGAGCTATTGGCAGGTGTTGCTGCTCCTGCCAATTCAGATTGAAACGTGAGGAGGAGAAAGGAAAAAGCTGAATTGCCAGTCAGTGGAGTGGTTCTTTCAGGAGCATTTGTGAAAAAATAGCTGCAATCCACAAATATTTTAATAGCAAAATAAGTATTATCATCTTTCACTCTTTGACCTATTTGCCTCCCACCCCTTTGGCAAAGGAGTCTATTATAGTCCAGGGGGCCAGGAAGATTCTGGATTATAGAAATCTGGGATGCACTTACATTACTTGCATTAGGGGACAGTGAGAGCTGATGTGTGGATTGTCGCAAACCATAGAGAATATTCTATCAGGTTAATGTATCCCTGAATAGGAAAACAATCTGTATTCAAAGTCCAACTTGTAAATTTTTCCCTTTGCCAGTCTGGCACAGGATGTGAGGATATTTTGGCTGGTGGTTTAAAGATTTTTTACTAAGTTTTAACATATGCTAATTTTTTCCTTGTAATACGGAGTTGGTATCTTCCATGAGACGAGGTTCACAGATACAGTGGAAGATAGAAAATAGGAGCTGATGATAAAGGTTCATTGCTGGATAACTAGAGCTGTATTTTCAAAGACCTGTGCATGAGACTAACATCATAGTGAGAGGGCAAACTCCAGCTGAACATGAAAGTGGCCAATAATATGATGCTAATCGGATATGCATGTTATATTGACCCTCACTCAGCATGGACTCTGGGCAGATTGGGAGTCTGGTTTGCCAGTTGTGCATGCAGCAGCCATTTATAGTAGTTTCTACATGAATACCTTTCCACAGCTAGTGTATGCTCCCTCCCCCCTCCAATTTAGTCACCATATTAGCTTATAAAGAACAGGAGTACTTGTGGCACCTTAGAGACTAACAAATTTATTTGAGCATTGATGCTCAAATAAATTTGTTAGTCTCTAAGGTGCCACAAGTACTCCTGTTCTTTTTGCGGATACAGACTAACACGGCTGCTACTCTGAAACCTGTCATATTAGCTCATGAATCCCACAGGTTAGCAGCAAAACCTGCACAGATGCATAGTATTAACCTCATCCTTCATAATATAAAAGGCTGTTGGACACTCACATGAATAGTCAGCTCAGAGGAGTGAAGAGCCTGAGTTGCTGTGGGGGGGACAGGAATCAGTCTGTATCTAGGTCTCTCTCTGAAGATTATTCTCCGGGACTCTGCTCTGCCCCTGCTTTCTTGTTCTCTTCCCCAGCGTCCCCATGCCCCTGGGTACCTATGCCCTGCAGAATGTCTGACTACCCACTATGTGTAGGGATGGTGCCATCGTCCCAGATGTCAGCCTGTGCTCTGCAGGGATGAACACTGTGATAGAGTCTACTGAGGAATAAACCCAACACATCACTTAATTGATGTGTATGAAATTTTAGGGCTTATCTATAGGAAGAGACTCAGGAAAGTTAATTATTAAAGGTATGAATTTAAAGTCGCTTAGTTAAACTGTTTTAAACTCCTGTGAGGACACTCTCATTCAGAAATAAAATAGCCTTAATTAGGCTAAACCTAATTAAGAGTGTTCACACAGGACTTTAATTTATTTAACTCAGACATCTGAGTAAACTGGTAGAATTTACTCAGGTGTCTTGAATTAAATAGGTGTTAATAAACATAAGGTTTTAAAGAATTTTACGTGTGTCTAGATTAAGAAAAGTTGAAGTTGGGTCTGGGTTAGCTAATATATGTTGGGTGCCCCTTTCAATTAATCAGGTTTCATTTCTATGGGATCTTTTACTTCATTACATTAGTTTTATGCCATTGTATTTCAGTGGATTGCTAACTATTACAATTCTGTAATAAAAGACTAAGTCCTTCTATTACAAGGCCTCACTCTTGGAACTGTATTTTTTTTCCCTCAGAATGTTTATATTCATGCGATGAGGCCAAAATATTTTAATAACTCCGGAAAATAGATTGACAACATTGTGATTATTTAAATGTTGGTTATTTGGTTTCATTACCAAATGCTACAAAGACATGAGGAAATGAACACTTGAGGAAAAAGAAACTGTGTTTAGGTTTCATTTATTATTCAAAGACACTACAGCGCTATACAATTATGTGTCTAGACTGGACACAGTGGATGTGATTATCATTGAAGGTTTGGGAGGATGAAAAGACACCTTCATTACATTGTAATGACGAGCCCAACACAGTAGAGATAGAAATACCTTCTCTGGAATGATTAATTCCCAAAACATGGCATCTATGTTGGGTTTGTAATTTTTTATTAACTAATATTGTAAAGGTCTCCTTCTTAGATGGATATAAGGCATTGCATACAGGTTCAGGCCATGGAATTGGTCAAAATTGTCTTGACAAATTGTAGAACTGGTCTGAATTCAACAAGATGAAAGTCAGTTAAGACAAATCCAAAATACTTCATTTCGGAAGGAAAAATTAAATGCATGACTACAAAATGGGGAATAACTGGCTATGTGGTAGTATTGCTGAAAAGAATCTGGGGGCTACAGTAGATCAGAAACTGAACATGATTCAACAATGTGCTACAGCTGTGAAAAAGGGTAATGGTCTGCATGTATTATCAGGAGTGTCGTATGTAAGACATGGGAAGTAATTGTTCAGCTGTACTCTGTACTAGTGAGGCCACAGCTGGACAAAATGTTTAGAAAATCTGACCTATGAGGAAAGTTTAAAAAAATGGACATGTTTAGTCTTGAGAAAAGAAGATTGGGTGGAAGTGGGAAATCTGATAAGTCTTCAAATATGTTAAGGGCTGTGTTATGGGGTGATCACCTCGCTCCGGCCTGCAGGGCCGGCTCTGGCTTTTTTGCCGCCCCAAGCAAAAAAAACCCCAAACAAATGAAAAAAAAAGGGACTGGAGCAGCAAAGCGGGGGGAGGAGGGGAACACGGTGTGGCTGGAGCGGCAAAGTGGGGGGAGGGGACAACGGGGCAACCGGCAAAGCAGGGGAAAACAAAACAAAAAACCCTACAGGGTGGCCGGAGCCAGGTGACTCCCTGTGCTGCAGTATGCGTGCCTGGTCTAATGGGAGGGAAGCGGACAGAGCATGGAGGGAGAGAGAAGGGGCGTGTCCACTGCTTCAGCGAGGCGCTCGCCACGCGGCTCCAACCACTGCGCCGCGTGGCGAGGAGGCACTGCGCTGCCGGGACAGCTCCGCTCCGGTAGGCGGGGAGGGAAGGACTCAGGCTGCCCTGCCAAGTTTGCTGCAGGGCGCTCCCCTCCTCTGCACCGCCACCCCCTATAGGGCTGCCAGAGAAGTGGGGGGAAAAAAAAGCGGCTGTGCTGCCCTAGATTAGGGCGGAATGCCGCCCCGTAGAATCTCCTGTCCCAAGCACGAACTTGCTCAGCTGGTGCCTGGAGCCAGCCCTACCGGCCTGGGAAGGGTTAAAAGCATCCCTGGAGAGGGCTGCAGCAGGGAAAGAGAGTGAGACAGCTGTGAGAAGCTGAGTGAGTTGCTGACCCCAGCTGTGGCCAGCTTAATCAGGGCCCAGCTGGCCCTTATAAGAGGTCTGGAGCCAGAAGCCAAGAGAAAGTCTCTCTCTAGCTCTAGAGAAAGATGGGCCTGACTGCTTGGGAGCTGAGCAGGATACTGGGAGTGGAGCAGGGCTGGGGGAAGGCTAGAGGAGCTGGGGAGCTCCAGCCTGGCAAACCCCCAGGCTGCAGGCCTTGATAAAGGCCAGAAAGGTACTGGGGTTGCAGAGGGGCAGCCCAAGGGTAGGCAGAGGCAGCAGGTCAATGATGAGTGGCAATTATACTGCAGTCCGCACCTGGAAGTGGGGGCTAAATGGTGACTGGCAGTAGCCCAAGACTGAGGCTAGGTGGGGGTAGGGGGTTGGGGGTTACCCGGGGAGGGGAGACCCTGAGAGATTTTGGGGACTTCAGGCACAGAAACCCTGAGAGAAGGGGCACTGGGGTCCGGGAGAGACACTGGGGCCAGCAGCATGGTGAGACACTGGTCTGCAGAGGGCGCTCTGGAGGCTGGCGAGCTAATTCCCTGGACAACCAGGGAATGGCGCCGTAGGGGTGAGTCATTGCCCCGTTACAGGCTGTTATAAAGAAGACAGGGATCAATTGTTCTCCGTACCACTGAAGGTAGAACAAGAGGTAATGGGCTTAATCTACAGCAAAGAGATTTAGGTTAGGTATTAGGGAAAACTTTCTAACTATAAGGGTAGTTAAGCTCTGGAATAGGCTTCCAAGGGAGGATGTTGTGGAATCCCCTTTCTGGAAGTTTTTAAAAACAAAGTGGACAAACACCTGTCAGGGATGGTCTGGGAGGTTTACTTGGTCCTGCCACAGTGCAGGGGGCTGGACTTGATGACTTCTTCCAGCCCTACATTTCTGTGATTCTGTGAGCCCCATTAGCTTGAGAAAGTGAAGATCATCTCTTCTGGATATTGGGGCAGAAGCTCTACAGCTGATTTTTAGACATCTCTCCTCTGGCAGAAATGCTCTGTCTAAGATTTGAGTCCAAAATGACTTCTATGAATGGCATCTGTTGTGTGGGTATTGTAGCGAGGCGACCTGGCTCCCAGCTGCACCTGAGAGGGCCAAGCCACTGCAGCCACCAATGTGAAAGGAGCCACCGCTGCCCGTTCTCACCCCCCGGAAGTCAAGGGGCGGGACAGGAAGTATAAAAGCCCAGCCCCAGCACTCACTTGGAGGCCAGTCGCTGAAGAGAACAGACGCGGGTGGCCGAGCTCCCGCCCAGCCTGAGCTTCCCTGTGCCTGGTATCCTGAGGAATCCATGGTCTGGGACCCACTGGAAGATGCCGGCAAGACACAGGTACCCAGAGAGGGGGAGGTCAGAAGTGGCCTGGGGGTAGCTGACCTTGGTTTGGCTCCCAGTGAGCCTGAACCAATGTCAGTGTGTTGCGCCCAGGATCCCCACTGACAGCAGCAAGTCTTGGCTGCTGCTAGGGCCCCGGGCTGGAACGGGGAGGGCCTACGTTCCCCCTGCCACCCTTCCAAGGGTGGCAGACTCCCTCTCTCACTGGCCTGAGGAGGCCTTTCTCCTGGGCTTATAGACTATTTGTTTGCTCAACCCCTGCTGAAGGGTCTAAGCTCTGAACTGCTTATTGCCCCACCCTGACCCAGGGGCTGCGCTTATAGACTACTGGTTTGCTCAACCCCTGCTGAAAGGTCTGAGCTCTGAACTGCTTCTTGCCCCGCCCTGACCCGGAGTCTGGGCTTATAGACTATTTGTTTGTTCAACCCCTGCTGAAGGGTCTGAGCTCTGAACTATTTGCCATCGGTAACGAGGCACCCTGGCTCCCAGCTGCACCTGAGAGGGCGGAGCCCCAACGCCGGACATCTACACGATTAATAGGGCCCTTTCCCTTTTATTTCGGAGTCCCAGACTGTTGAAGAGAGCATTTGGGATATGGATATGGATAGTCCTTCCCTTGATGGAGCTTTGATAAGCCAATCATCTAAATCAGGAGAGATGAAAATTCAAGGAGAAAACCCTTTCCCTCTGAAAGTGCTGGGCACCTCTTCTATAGCACCTGTTTGTAAAAGGGAGGGAACTTTTGATCTCAACCAGATCCTGTGAGATGAGCCCCTGAAAAGGGAAGGGGGAGAGCCTGGAAGGATTGATTGGCTTGATCTGGCTAGCATATCCATTATGTACAAGCTCCAAGATCCTCTTGTCTGATGTTATTGCTTTCCAATTGTTGCATAAAATGGCACAAGTGGTCTCCCAAGAGGAATGGGGAAAGAAGTGTAGAAACTGGAAAGCAACTCTCAACCCTCATGTCAGATTTGAGGACACTCATGTGGTATAGAGAAATATGATACTAGGGTTTGTTTCCACTTAGAATAAGGTTTAAAAGACTTCCTTGTCTGTTGATGATGTTGTTGAGAAGGGTTTTGATATTGTTGAAAACTACATCTTTGCAAAAAGTACAAAGATGAAGCTGAGGGTGGACGCTGTCTCTGATATCTGAACATTGGTACCCCTAATCTTCTCTTGGGGAGTTGGAATACATCCACAGATCTGGCAGTACTCCTAACATCTTTCATTCTTTCCAGTATTTCATCTGTCTTTGCACTAGTTAAGCCTTCCCCATCAAATGGAAGGTCCTCTGCCATCACCTGTGTCTCTGAGGGTAGGCTTGAGATTCTCAACCAAACACATCACCAAAGAGATATTGCAGAAGCCACTGCTTTGGCAGAAATGTCAGTACAGTCAAAAGATGCCTTCAGTTCATGTTTCACAGCAGTTTGTCCTTCAGTAAGTATCCACCTTTTGATCATTCTACTGCAGCTTCCACCACTCATCCACAGCTGGAGGTGTGCAGAACTTAAAAAAACCCTCTTGAGAGAGCTGATAAAGTTTATAATCTTTTCTTGACATTTGTTGTCCCAATGCAGGAGAGGACCCAATCAATTTAGCCAGTTGAGAAATTCCTTCTAAGAAAGGAAGAGCAATCCTGCTTCTAGAAGATGAACCTGAGATGTCAAATATAGGCTGGGATGTCCTCTCCAGAGACACCAAGGGTAACCGAGAGTCTCAGCCATTCTGTCTATTAGCTTGTGAAAAAGGACTTCTTTCGTTGAAGGGAAAGAAGTAGTTGAAATCCCCCTCCCATCATCTGGGGAGATTGTATCTTCTGATTACAGAACCAACACTTGAATATGTTCCGCTAACATCAGTTTCTCCTCCTCTGAAAGTCTATCTAGAATGATTGTAGGGGACTGATCTCTATTCTTGTGTTTTGCAAATTCATCCAGGATCTTTGGATCCCATGGTTCAAAGCTGTCTCCCATACCAGGTGGAGAAGGTTTCCTTATGGAAAAGAAGGTTGAGGCTCTTGAAAATGTTCTAGGGAGGGTCAGCACAGCCATCTTACCCAGGCTGGAACCTGCCACTTTGGCCAGAATTACATATTTGTATTTGAACAATAAAACTCTGGGTAATAAGAGCCCTGTGACGGGTACACCAACCCCAAACTGGGCCAAGGGGGCTCCCTAGCTCGACTCACAGAACCCATCACAGGCTCCCCTCATGCTATTGCCTGGCAGCGCATCCTGCTTTGTGCTGCAGAATCTGTTCATGTTCCAAGTGAGATTGTAGGTCCCATCTTGGTTCCAATCCTGACGGTAAAGGTGATATTGGTGGTCTAGGTTGTAAAATAGGAAAGGGTGAGTGCACTTTGTTTGCAGAGCATGAAGGCGTCTTAGGCAGAGGAGGAAGTGGAGAGATTCAGACATCAGCCACTCTTCTTCTCTTTTCCACAGAAGGACTGTCTGTGGAACCAGAACCAACTATCTCATGTCCCTTCTTTACTTAAAGAAGTCAGATCCAAGGCCAGAGAAGAATGCAGATCTGGGTAATGGATTTAAACCACCACCATAATAGATTGTTGATGTGTCAGTTTGGAACCAGTGCTTGGGAACTGAAGGTATGATATCCTTCTTTTTGGAGCTCAATCATTTCTTGTGTTTGGATTTTCATTGTAATTGGAACTGAAGTTATTGGATCCAACACATCCACACAATGCCTCTTGGCTCTTTTAACAGAGTCCTTTTTGCTCGTCAGTTCCTTAAATATTCTTGAAGCGCATATTGCATAAGCAATATTCTTTACACCAATATTCCATATGAGGATGGACTACAAGCTATCAAGAACAGTATCCCTGATGAGGCCACGGCACACCTGGTGGCTGAGCTTTGTGACTTTGTCCTCACCCACAACCATTTCAGATATGGGGACAACTTATACCTTCAAGTCAGTGGCATTGCTGTGGGTGCCCGCATGGCCCCACAGTATGTTAACATTTTTATGGCTGACTTAGAACAACGCTTCCTCAGTTCTCATCCCCTAGCACTACTCCTCTACTTGTGCTACACTGATCCCATGGGTCCATGTTATGAAGATGTCAAGGAGGCCCTTGAAGATTTCTACCTGGATTTCAACAATTTCCACCCCACCATCAACCTCAGCCTGGACCAGTCCACGCAAGAGATCCACTTCCTGGACACTACAGCGCAAATAAGTGATGGTCACATAAACACCACCCTATACTGGAAACCTACTGACCACTATACTTACCTGCATGCCTCCAGCTTCCATCCAGGACACATTACATGATTCATTGTCTACAGCCAAGCCCTAAGATACAACCGCATTTGCTCTAATCCCTCAGTCAGAGACGAACACCTACAAGATCTTTATCAAGCATTCTTAAAACTACACTACCCACCTAGGGAAGTGAGGAAACAGATTGACAGAGCGAGATGGGTACCCAGAAGTCACCTACTACGGGAGAGGCCCAACAAGGAAAATAACAGAACACCACTGGCCATCACATACAGCCCCCAGCTAAAACCTCTCCAGCACATGATTAATAATCTACAAATTATAGTGGAAAATGATCCCTCACTCTCACAGACCTTGGGAGGCAGGCCAGTCCTCACTTACAGACAGCCCCCCAACCTGAAACAAATACTCATCATCAGCTACATACCCCACCACAGAAACACTAACCCAGGAACCAATCCCGGTAACAAACCTCATTGCCTACTCTGTCCCCATATTTACATTAGCGACTCCATCAGAGAACCCAACCACATGACCCACACCATCAGGGACCCATTCAACTGCACATCTACTAATGTGATATATGCCATCATGTGCCAGCAGTGCCCCTCTGCCATGGACATTGGCCAAACCGGACAGTCTCTATGTAAAAGAATAAATGGACACAAATTGGACATCAGGAATAGTAACACACAAAAGCCAATAGGAGAACACTTCAATCTTCCTGGAAATTCTATAACAGATTTAAAAGTAGCCATCCTTGAACAAAAAAACTTCAGAAACAGACTTCAAAGAGAAACTGCAGAACTAAAATACATTTGCAAATTTAAAACCATTAATTTGGGCTTGAATAGGGATTGGGACTGGCTGGCTCACTACAAAAGCAACTTTCCCTCTTCTGGTATTGACACCCCCTCATCAATTGTTGGGAGTGAACTACATCCACTCTGATTGAATTGGCCCTGTCAACACTGGTTCTCCACTTGTGAGGTAACTCCCTTCTCTTCATGTGTCAGTTTAATAATGCCTGCATCTGTAATTTTCACTCCATGCATCTGAAGAAATGGAGTTTTTACCCATGAAAGCGTATGCCCAAATAAATCTGTTAATCTTTAAGGTGCCATCGGACTCCTTATTGTTTTTGTGGATACAGACTAACACGGCTACCCCCTGGTACTTGAAGCGCATGGACATCTCTCTTATGAATTGGCTCTGGATACAGAAGCTGACACATCAAGGAGTCCCTGCGTTCAGACTTAGGATATGATATTCTCCTTTACATGCTGGATTAAAAACATTTTCCACTTCTGGTGTCTATGCTCTCGTGATTGGAGTGTTTTGGCCAGCAATGTCCACTGGAGTCATGCATGCATTATGAGTGTTCTTGTGCCCCACGCTGAGGGCATATAAGATGGAGCAGTTCAGCCACCACTAAATTCCTTCTCCTTCCCTCAGGCTACAAGAGAGAGCTGTTTGTTGTCCATTCCCTGTGACCTGGTTAGTTACTATGTATAATTGTTTACCCATTGGCGATTAATTTTTGACAAGTTTCCAGTCTTAAATTCCCCAGATATGTAAGGTCCCTCATGTGAAATCTCAATGTCCATCAAAGATGGGAACACTAGCTGTCTTTTCTGTTTGGGAGAATCTCACATCCTCAGTAAATGGGTCATATACAAGTCCTTTTCCAAGAGGACCTTAAAATCAAAAGAGGCCTGTCTCCAGATGTTTCTACTCAATAGGTGTATGAGACTGGCTTCAGATTAGGTGTCATTGACCCCTCTGTACAAAACCTTCCTGTCTCCAGTAGTACTCCAATCAGCATAGGGTCTGACAGCTTCAGAGCCCCATCAGATATGGCTCCAGCTGCTTCCTCAGGAAAGTCTGACAAAGAGCTTTCTGAGAAGCTATGTAAAATACACTGGGGAAAATTAGAGGCAGTCCCTGCAGAAGATCTGTTCTAAAAAAAGAATGATTTCCCTGCACTGTTCACGGTCAAGAGACTTCATGGGCCAGTGGGACTACTGTTGAAGCTTGTAAGGATCCCTGTACCAAGGCTTTGACAGTGATGCAGCATGCCAAATCTACTTCTTCTTCTGTACCAACTCCTGCTGCATTCACAGCAGCTCACTGACCCTTTCCTGGCCCCAGTGTAGGTTTATGTGCCCCATCACAGGACTACATAAAGATGGCTACAGGATTTAACTTGTCCCAATTTTCCATTATTTGTATGATCGTAGCACACAATTAATTCTTCCTGCACTTAAAAATCCTGCTTCTAGTAGCCTGAGTTCCAGTAAGTGAAGTAATGATAGTATACAGGCCCTCATAGGAGGCGTGTGTCCCCATCCCTTACCTCTGTGAGCTAACGAAATAGGAAAACTTCTAGATCATTTCTGAAAGGAGTAAAATTTCCCCTGTTATTGGACTGATTTCAGTATCCAATACTTCAAATATGGAAGGGAGTAAATTAATGTGTCTACCTCACAGAACTGAAAGGCCAAGGAAATCTGAATCCAATCTGGCACATAAATTCTCCCTGAGTAACCTCAAAATATATCTATATATAGAGAGAGGGTGGAAAAGGAAGAGGAACAGTCCCTCTGCTTTAATCAGCTGAAGAACATAGAACCCTGTCTATCAAATCTATGGCCCGGGTCACAGAATTAAGGGAAACCAGAACTTTTATATCCTACCTGCTGATGTGCCCTAGTGTAGGCAAACAGTATAGTATGGATGTGAGTTCTTCTCCCCTTAACTTCACATGGGATTATCTACTACTATATCCAGCCTAACATGCGTATAGCTATGCTCAGCAGCTCTTGCTTTCTTGAGTGGATTGTTTTTTATTCTTTTATTTTATGTTTAATAGACAGTTTCCTTGTATGCTCTTTGGGGACATCCTCATGGGAAGGTCTGCATGTGGAGATGGATCTGATACTTGTTTCTGAGGGTGGTGAGGCTTATGCTCATTCTAGGCTCTGCTGGTACGAAATTCCATAATTTATGGCCCAGCACAAAAAAAGTCAGCCGCTGACTCCTGACAGTTTCATCCTGGTCTTGAAGGTCGCAAAGTTATCATGATCACAGCTACTTTGGTAAAGAGATGGTCTCATAGGAACTGATACTGCATCCTACTAAGGACCTTCTAGATGAGGTCCAGGACTCTGAATTGGATCTAGAATTATGATCAGTGGAGATAGAGACGCTCCAGTGTGATGGGTCTTCCACCAAAAAAAGTGTTTTCCATGTAGAAATTTTGTCACAGAATTAAGATCCCTTTTGCTACAGAGCAGATGGGGGCTAGCATGTATCCATATTTATGCTGAAATGCAATATTTTATTTTAAAAGGTGTTAATAAGCCCCTGTCATTTTGCCAAGTGCAATTTCCTCTGCTTCTTTGTTCAGCCTAGTGTGGCTGCCTAAAGGACTCCAAAGTCTCCAATAAGCATGATCCCTGACCTCAGATTGGGTGTTGGAGTGTCTATTATTATCTGTTTGGAGCAGACAGACTATTATCTGAGTCATACAAGGTATCACGAGAAGAGAATTCTGGACACTAGAAAGGGAGATAAACTATTTCATGCATCTGGTGCCTTGATCCAGACAGATTGGAGACCGTCTTGCACAACCAGAAAAATTCCCTTTCTCTGTGGAATTGTATTATTCATCTCCTTGCTTTTCCCCAGTTACTGCAAAGTGGGATGAGACATTGAGTGTTTCATGCAACACCTCCCTCTCTGTTTCAGTAAAGATCTTAGTGAAAACTGCCAGCATCAGTTTTCCATTTTTTTTCTTTTAAAAACAAAAGGAATACTTCAAAGGAATAATGTTAAAGGTTAAGCTGAAATCCACCAAACAGGAAACATCTTCAGGCTGCTGCCACTACGCCTTCCTTTCCCCCTGCTTGCACAATAACTCTTGGGAATTCCTTCTAAACGAGGACATGGACAGTCAAGACTCCAAGTCTGAGCCTTGCTCCGTGCAGGGAAGGGTGGGGGGCATCAGGAAGCTGGTGGCTCCCTGATTCTGTGCTGGTCCAGCCCCTGGTAGAGGACTGGTTTAACAGAACTCTGCTCTACCCAATATCTGTTCTTCCATGGTATGCCCCCGCAGCCAGGTTGGGGGTAGCTGGTGCAACAGTAGCTTCAGCCAGGTTTATGCCATCAGATAATTCCCTTCCAGTGGGGGAATTCACTGCCAGACATTTACATCCAAAATGTGGCCATTTTGTGCGGTTTGAATAGTGCAAATGTAATTCCGACAGACCGTGGTTGTCGGTGGGTGGGATCGAACTGTGGACCTTTGCAATTTAATGTATGAGTCTGTACTGCATGAGCTAAAAGCTACAAGCTGCTTAGCTAAAGCTATAGCAGACTCATTAATCTCTAGAGAGGGACAGGGCAACACATCAAGCAGGCATGGGTTACACAAAGAGGGCACATTGTGCTGGCCCAGATATGTGCAATGAATGATTTTTAAGGTAATGTAATTTTATTTCTGTCTTAAGTTAACATATGGTTCTGTGAATGGTCATGTGGTTTATGTTGCACTGGGTCTGCAAGAGGCTCTCGGAGCTGCTGGATGAAGCATGTAGAGCAGATGGTGAAATCTGCCATCACTGCCAAATGAAGGAAGCAAGTCATGAAGAAGGGGGATATGGCCATGCAACCCAAAATAAGTACAGACCTGGGTAGGGGACATTGACAGAGATTCAAACGAGCCACAGACTGGACCAGCCTCCAGTGCCTTGCACCTTGTCTAAACATTGACACCAGTGCAAAGTGTGTGAAGAGCTGGTGTAAAACAAACCTAGAGTGGAAGAGAAGGATTTCACACCACCTTCCTCTGAGTACAAATGGCTATACAATGCAGAGGAGAATCAGGCCCTCCCAGTGTAGTGGCTACATTGCACAGGGACCTTTCATAACTAAACACCCCATGTGTCAGTTCACAATAAGGAGTGATTTTGAATCAGGCTTTAACACCCCTGCTGACCAGTTTGGGACAGGTCAACTTTGTACAATTCAGTTCTCTGGCCAGCTTAGCAAATAAGTCTAGAGGTTTGAAATAAGATGTAAAAGCAGCAGAGAATCCTGTGGCACCTTATAGACTAACAGACGTTTTGGATCATGAGCTTTCGTGGGTGAATACCCACTTTGTCAGATGAATGTAGTGGAAATTTCCAGGGGCAGGTATATAATGATGTGGCTTGCCCGTAGCTGCGGGATGTCTAGCAGCAGCTAGAGAAACGAGATTAGTTCAATCAGGGAGGATGAGCCCTGTTCTAGCACTGAGGTGTGAAAACCAAGGGAGGAAGAACTGTTTCTGTAGCTGGCAAGCTATTCACAGTCTTTGTTCAACCTGAGCTGATGGTGTCAAATTTGCAGATGAATTGAAGCTCAGCAGTTTCTCTTTGAAGTCTGGTCCTGAAGTTTTTTGCTGCAGGATGGCCACCTTAAGGTCTGCTATAGTGGTGGCCAGGGAGGTTGAAGTGCTCTTCCTACAGGTTTTTGTATATTGCCATCCTAATATCTGATTTGGGTCCATTTATCCTTTTCCGTAAGAGACTGCCCAGTTTGGCCGATGTACATAGCAGAGGGAATTGCTGGCATATGATGGCGTATATTACATTGGTGGACGTGCAGGTGAATGAACCGTGATGGTGTGGCTGATCTGGTTAGGTCCTGTGATGGGTGGCCGGTGAGATATGTGGCAGATTGGCATGCGGGGTCTGTTGCATGGATTGGTTCCTGAGCTAGAGCACTATGTGCGGTGTGCAGTTGCTGGTGAGAATCGTTTCAGGTTGGCAGGTTGTCTGTGGGCAAGGATTGGTCTGCCACCCAAGGCCTGTTGAAAGTGTGGGATCATTGTGCAGGATGGGTTGTAGACCCCTGATGATGTGGTGGAGGGGTTTTAGCTGGGGCGTATGTGATGGCCAGTGGAGTCCTGTGGTTTCTTTCTTGGGACCTGATCAGCATCCTATACAGCAAACAGAAAACATCAAAAAAGAGCTCTCCAACCTGGAGACTTCATTAATAACCAAACTTCCATAAAAAGGACTTCCTAAAATAAGACAGGAGATCTAACATTACTCACTTCACCTCTCTACAAGGGAAAAAGGACTGTAAGCTGTCTAACTCCTACCTGACACATGGGGCCACACTGGGTACCTCTAACCCACCAGCAATATTGTCAATCTATCCAACTACACACCTCAGCCCAGAAGAAAAGTCTGTCCTAGCTCGGGGACTCTCTTTCTGCCCTGCCACCCCCACCAACATATACAGTTCTGTGCGATCTGGAAGCCTACTTTTGCCGTCTCCGACTCAAAGAATACTTCCAGGACAAACACTGACAGTGCACTGATACACAGGTACCTCCCACCAAAAGCACAAGAAGAACTCCACATGGACTCCTCTGAGGGCGAAATGAAGTCTGGACCTATATATTGAATGCTTCTGCGACGACACAGGCAGAGATCTTGAAAAACAACATCGCTTGCCTCATAATCTAAGTTGTGCAGAACGCAATGCCATCCACAGCCTCAGAAACCACCCTAAATATTCATAAAAGAGGTGATAAAGGAGGTCGTGTGTCATCATGAACAGGTCTGACTACCAAAAGGAGGCTGCCAGACAACTCTCGAAACCAAATTTCTACAGGCCACTCTCAGATCCACTGAGGAATACACTAAGAACTGCAACTCCCTAACTAACACTGGAACAATCAACATACCCTTAGAGCCCCGACCAGGCTTATTCTATCTACACCCAAGATCACAACCCGGAAATCGGTGGACGCCCCATACATCTCGGGCAATTGGCACCTCATGAAGGACTGTCTGGAATGTGGACTCTTACTCAGACCCTATGCCACCAGCACTCCCAGCTATCTCCGTGACACCACTAGATTTCCTGAGGAAACTACAATGCATTGGTCACCTCCAGAAAACACCACCTAGCCACCATGGATGTAGAGGCCTCTACACAAACATCCCACACAAGATGGAATACAGCTGTCAGGAACAGTATCCCTATGATCCACGGCACAACTGGCTGCTGAGCTCTGTGCCTTTATATCTCACACACTACTATTTCAATTTGATGACAATATATATCTCCAGACAGTGGCACTGCTATGGCACCCGCATGGCCCACATAAGCCAATATTTTATGGCTGACTCTGGAACAACGCTTTCTCAGCGCTCGACCTCACGCCCCTTCTACGTACGCTACATTGATGACATCTTCATCATCTGGACCCATGGGAAGGAGACTCTGGAAAAATTCACCACGATTTCAACAACTTCCACCCCACCATCAACCTCAGCCTGGACCAATCTAAAACGGGAGGTCCACTTTCGAGACACCACGGTGCAAATAAGTGATGGTCACATTAACACCACCCTATATCAAAACCTACGCGACTATGCTACCTTCATGCCTCCAGCTTCCATCCCGGGCACATCACACGATCCATTGTCTACAGCCAAGCATTGAGGTAAAACCACATCTGCTCTAACCCCTCAGACAGAGACCAACACCTACAAAATCTCCACCAAGCATTCTCAAAACTACAATACCCCACGAGGAAATACGGGAACAGATCAACAGAGCCAGACGTGTACCCAAAGCCTCCTACTGCAAACAAACGCAAGAAAAGAACCAACAGGACTCCACTGGCCATCACATACAGCCCCCAGCTAAACCCCTCCAACGCATATCAGGATCTACAACCCATCCTGGATCAATGATCCACACACTTTCACAGCCTTGGTGAACAGACCAATCCTTTCCACAGACAACCTGCCAACTGACAAACGTATTCTCACCAGCAACTGCACAACCACAACCATCAGTAGCTCTAGCTCAGGAACCAATCCATGCAAAAACTCCGAATTGCCAACTCTGCCCATATATCTACACCGGCAACACCATCAACAGGACTAACCCGAAGAAAAATCAGCCAACACCATCACCGGTTTCATTCACCTGCACGTCCACGACAATGTATATACACCATCATATGCCAGCAATGCCCTCTGCTATGTACAATCGGCCAAACTGGACAGTCTCTACGGAAAAGGATAATGACCAAAACAACTTAGGAATGGTCAATATACAAAAACCTTAGAAGCACTTTCAACCTCCCGCCACGCTAAGCAGACCTTAAGGTGGCCATCCTGCAAGCAAAAAAACTTCAGAGACCAGACTTAAGAGAAATGCTGAGCTTCTTCATCTGCAAATTTGACACCATCAGCTCAGGGTTGGAACAAAGACTGTGAAAGGCTTGCTGTAATAGCTCCTACTCAGATTGAACCTTAGCGTTCATAACTGAGAAGCTAGGCATGAACCTCTAAGCTTAAATACCAGCTTAGATTGATACGCTGCCACCACCAAAGATTCAAGGGCTTGGCTCCCTCTCTGTCTCACCAAACCTTCTCCGGGGAGACCCAAGACTCAGAAGCCAAGAGCTTACCCACAAAGGAAATAAACTCCCTCACCCTTGTCTTCTACTTTACTTCCTCCTCAGCTTCCCCTCACGTGGGTTACCTGGAAGATTATGTACTTAAACTCCTTGGAATTACAAAAACAGAGAGGGCAATTTACCTTCCCCTCCTTCTTCCCCTGAGGCTGCACAGATCACCTCCGTAAATCTAACACAAAGAGAATTCCTTCTGTTCCTTAGCCCACGCCAGAGGAAACTCAAAACAGGTCTTAAAAGAAGCTTTATATAAAAAGAAAAGAAAAAACAATAAACATAGATCATGTATGCAAGTTGACAATACAGGGTCAATTCCTTAAAGAAAAAATGAAATAAACAACCTTATTCAAAAAGAAATACAATTTAAACATTCCAGCAACTAACACAATGTAATACAAAAAAAAAACAATAAAGCCTATTGTTCTTAATACCTGTACTTACAACTAGGAAACAGAAATTAGAAGCTTGAAGATAGAAAATCTCTGATAGCCAAGAGACAGACAAAAGACACAAGACCCAAACATTCCCTCTGAGTTTTAAAACATCCGGTGTCCTGATTGGTCGCGCGGTCAGGTGTTTGTCCCTGTTGTTAACCCTTTAACAGTAAAGAAACATAACCTTAGCCTATGCTGTTTAGACACTGTGCAACTACAGAACCATTTTCTCCTCCTTGGTTTTCAACACGTCAGCCGCTAGAACAGGGCCTCACATCCCTGATTGAACTAACCTCGTTATCTCTAGCTTGCTTGCTAGCATATATATACCTGCCCCTGGAAATTTCCACTACATTCATCTGACGAAGTGGGTATTCACCCACTAAAGCTCATGATCCATAACGTCTGTTAGTCTATAAGGTGCCACAGGATTCTCTGCTACTTTTACAGATTCAGACTAACACGGCTACCCCTCTGATACTTGAAATAAGATGCTGATCCACCTCCAACTAGGGGTTTATAGTACATTTATAGTCCTCACAAATTACACTTCCAGTATTTTTGGAATACATACAACTGGTGCCGCCTGTTGTTGACCTCTGGGGACAAAATATCTTCCTTGTTTTTGCAGTTCTTCTAGCTACCTTTCTATTGGTTTCATGAAGCATGAGGCCTATGACAAGCCTTTAGATACTGAGCGTATGTCTGCGCTGCAATGAAAGCCCAGGGTTTGAACTCAGGCTCAACTCTTCTGTCTATACACAAATCATGCTAACCCAGGGATGAGTCCCAGGACACTATGAGGACCTGAGTCAAGCCGGGACCCAGGGTTCAAGCCTTATTGATTTGCTGTATAGATGAAGGAGGAGTCCACTTAAAGTTTTCCTGAGTCCCACTGGTTGACTTCCTTTGTCCTCTGGATGGTCAAGTTTTCCCAAACTCCACCATGAACAAAGGCTAGTGGCCACATTTTAGGAGGGCACTAGGAAGCCGGGATATGGGTGGTTGAACTGAGGCCCACATAATATAGTGTGAATGCTGGAGATCCAGGTTGGGAACTAGGGATCAACAATTCCTAACCTGGTATTACAAATTAGTGTAGGGGCTCAAGTCCTAGGTTAACAAACCCAAGGTCTGCTAACTTGAGTTCTACTAACTCTGGGTTTACCCTGCAGCGTAGACAGACCCTGAGTCTACATGGAGCTTTATAATCACAGCTTTTCCTAGCCTCATGAGTATATTAAATACAAATTTGTATTTTTCCATAATTTCCCCCACTAGATCCAACAAGTTGTGCATGGAACAGCAGGCAAGTTAAAACGTGTACAGCCGATTTTTGCCAGTCACCGAAGACCCATTTTCTTCATTGATTAGTAACTGTAATAGTAAGCAGTCGCCTTTGTAATGGGCGCTGATGAGATGCAGGTACCCCAGTTCTTTTAATTCCCCTGATTACATCTTTTCAAAACTTCATTGGTTTTTACATTGAGGAATTTTTGCCTGTACCGGTTTTCAGAAATCACAGGTAACACATCTTCCCTATCAATTTCCTTTCAAGTCCTATATGTTCTGAACTACATGCAAATCTGAGAACTGGTATAATTGCCTCTGCATGGGGCGGCACAATTTCTGAGGACTCATCTGCACAAAATAGGGACGAGTTAGAAGTGATTTGATGGAAAGGCTAATAATAATCCACTGTGAGCCATACACAGAAAAAAATGACCGGGGTTACGAAAAGAGGCAGTTTATTCAGCCAAAGCAAACAGCCTGATAGGGGTTTTTGTATGCCACAGGGATATTTTTCCTGCCAAAGCTGCAGACAAGTGGTCTGGCCTACCACTCTGCAGGAAAGATATTTTAAACTAATAAGTCTACACCTTCCTCGATTTCCCCCCGACCAACCCCCACTTGTAAATCCACCAACAATAGTGTTGTTTTAATAAAATTTTCCACTAGGCAGCTTCACGGCTTCTAGCACAAAAGAGGAGGTTTGAGTATATGGACCTGCCAAGTAGGAAGCTCATAAAAAATGTTAGAAAAAAAATATAAATGATTTTTAAAATTTTCGACTTCAAAGAGTATTGAAACTCTTCTCACTGTGTCTGTGTCTTTGTATACATAGTAATAAATGATCAGGAAGGTCATACTTAAACTCATCATTCTTATTAATTTGTATTATAATACCACTTAGAGATCCCAGATGAGCTCGGAACTTCATTACGCTAGGAACTATACACATACAGTGAGAGAGAGTTCCTGGCCTGAATAGCTTACAATTTGAATAGACAAGGCAGAGAAAGGCTGGGAGAAAGGAAGGATGATTATTCCAATTTATAGATGGGGAACTGGGGCACAGACCCTGATCCAACACTAATAGAGATCAATGAGAAGATTCCCATTGAGTTCAATGGAACTGATCAAGACCTAAGTGACTTGACCAAAGTTACACAGGAAGTCGATAGCAGGGCCAGAAACTGAACTCAGATGTCCTGAGTCCTAGCCCAGTGCCTTGTAATTCTTGTGGAAAGCTCTGATTGTTAAGTGCACATTGTGTACAAGAAATATCTTGTCACCCAATAATTTTGCCTTGGTCATTGAAAGAATTAGATGAGGACCGGGATCAGCATAGTCAATATTCTCTGTTGGATCTTTTCTCTGATTGAGCATTGTGGCCAGTTATTGAATCATGGCTATTTCTTAAACATTTCACTGATTCTGCTGTAGCGCAAGGCTATCTATCTATCTATCTATCTATCTATTTCCAATGCATTTACCACCATGACACCCAAGGCTGGGATTTTATAAGGTTCTTAACAAGTTAGATGGCCAGCTCTCATTGCTGTTTCAAGGGCACATTTTACAAGAAGTATTGCTCACAAAGTAATTAATGGATTAACTTGTCAATCCTTGGAAAATTCATTCTGTACTCAAAGAGTAACCGGAGTATGTTTGAGGAGGACACACTGCACTATTCATCCATCACAAAGAATTTGTCATCCTCCTATTTTAATTGCAAAATTCATCTCAGCTTTAACTTTAGAATTGTTAAGATATCCTCATAAGGAACATCTCTTTAATATATTTACAATGCATGACTCCCAGGAGAGTGTGAGGATGATGTGGGTGAAATGCTGAGTAAATTTCTGTATATTTCAGAAATATAATCATTGGCTAAGATTTTCCAAGTTTCCTAGGAAATTTAGACACATAATTCCCATTGAAATTAATAAGAGTTTTGCATCTAAATCCACTAGCTGGCTTTGAATACCTCCCCCATTCACGTTAAAAGCATCTAGAAATGTAATAGAGATGGAGGATGGTTTTTTAGTGAAGTGCCACTTCCATCTATTTTGGTTCTCATTCCATGCCCATCACCATGATATCTGAGCATCTAGGGGAGTCAGTAAATGATATATTTCTTTCTTACATTTCTGGAAGACACAGCACAACTTTATTACTGTATGGAAGGTGGATGTGGGGGGAACAACGTAAAGCTCACTATAGTCAAACAAAACAAGCGCAGCCATGAAAACAGAAAAGCTGTGAGGAATCAGTTCACCCACATTCTAAGATTAATGGAGTGTGAATTTTTATTTTCTCTTGAAATCCTGGAATTGTGCATTAATCTGAATTAAAATCTATGGTGTTGGTTTGTGTCTGGGACAGGAAGGCATAAGGGTGTGTATTTGTGAGTTTTGGCATCATGGATATACTTTTTCCTGGGGAATTTTTCATTTTCTTACTAGTAGATATCCTCTTAGCTACGTCACTGGAATTTCTAGGAAGTAGGAGCTGATAGAATAAAAAGGCTGTGAGCTGAACGCAAAGGGTACACACTGACTGGCAGCTCTCTACTGAGCCTTAGCATAAGAACCACTACAGTGACTTAGCAAAGGAAAACAGTCACTGAAGACACATCTTTACCAGGCTGCTACTTAGCACCAGGCATCATAGCCACAATCTGTAAGTATAATAGCCTTTCAAGTAATTTTGTTATATTTCGTATCCATGCTTGGCAGAATTCAATTTTTATTTTTGTATAATTTTGAAGAATAAAAAGTTTAATTTATTTTTAAGCATTTTTAAGATTTTTTTATTGATTTAAATTTTCATACTTGTGCAAAATTGTGTCTTTTAAGCATTTTTTTTCAATTTTTATCAATTTAAATTTTTACAGTTGTGGGAAATTATGAGGTGTCAGAAAGTGTGTGTGTGTGTCTGTGTGGGTTGGACAATAATTATTTCATGACAGTAGACACTGAGATTCAAAAAGTTAAAGCTTTATAACAGTTAAAACACAAACTGTCAATATCTTGTGTCACAATATACAAAATAAAGATCCTTAAATCAAACTCTAAAAAGTTCTCAAGCAGCATTTTTCTTACTTGAAATCAAGGTTTATCGACTTTTACTGATAAAAATCAAATCCTTCCAAAGGTATTCATATATGAGCTGAGCTCATTCTCAGTGATCTCAGCTCAGAGCTGTCAGATTCAGTCAGATCTGAAGTAACGCTACACAAATGTCCTGTGCAAGTTACTTTAATTTCCAGTCTGCCTCACCATTAAGATCTGCTTTAGACAATACACTAGCCCAGTGAAGAGACTTGCTGTTTAACCCCATAAAGTCATTTGTGAAATAGCATATAGGAAGGATGCTATAGACAATAACGTCGTATGATATTATTGTATTGCAATAAGTTAATGTCAGCGCTTAAACCATGTGCTGTAATCCTGCATGTTTGTTTTTTGCAGCCATTTCTTCAAAGAGCAAAGTGAAGCGAAGTTCCCCGGAAACATGATTGGCCTGTGGTTCCTCTCTGTTCTCACTTACGGTAAGTGAGTGTGTATCTGAGGCCAGGTCTACACTGCGACTTTAAATCGGTTTAATGGCCGATATACCGATTTAACGCTGTATCCGTTCACACGACGTCGTCATTAATATCGAGTTAAACGGCTCCTTAAATCGATTCGAACTCCTCCCAACGAGAGGCAGTAGCGTCTAAATTCGAAGAGTAGATAACTCGGATTAGGGTTCTGTGGACGGAAATCGAGTTATTGGCCTCCGGGCGCATCCAGAGGCGCCACGCGAACCGCTCTGGACAGCAATCTGAACTCGGATGCGCAGCGGGCATGGTATAACGGAAAAGCCCCGCGAACTTTTTGAAATTACATTTCCTGCTTGCCCCAGCGTGGAGCTCTGATCAGCACGGCTGGCGGATGCAGTTGAAATCGAAAAAGAGCGTCCAGCATAACGTAGGGAGATATAGGTCTATCGCTGCTATGGGAGACAAATTGTTGTATCCAGCTCCGTTACAGAAACACGAATGCCAAAGCGTATGAATAAAAAACTGCCAGGATACACAGCGCTTGTGGACAAGCGTAACGGGAAGACCAGAGACTCAAATGGACGCTCGATGAAGGGAGGGAGGGTGTACTGAGGACTCCAGCCTTCCACAGTCCTACAGCAGCTCTCTGAAATTATGTATGGCTTTGCCTATCTTGGCTGAGTGCCCATTGTCTGTAGGTTCAAACACAGTGTTGGCGTTGGTTTCAGGGAACAGCGCCCAGTTTATTTTCCCCCCACCACACGTGAAAAAAAAACGGAAAGATTGCTGTCATGGCCGTTTGCTCAGTGCACTCCGCGAAAAAGCGCAAAGGGTTGTCTGCTGCCTTCACAAAGGGAGGGGTGAGGCTGTACCCAGCACCACCCGGGGCAGTGTTTTCTGCCCCATCAGGCACTGTGCTCTCAACACGGAAGTGGGAACTATGGGATAGCTGAGGAACAGCTACCCACAGTGCATCGCTCCTGAAATCGATGGTAGCTTTGGACCATGGACGCAAACAATCAATTTCAGGATCCCACTGTGGACGCGCTAAACCTATTTTATTAGATCTGTTTTGTAATATCGGTTTAAGCTAATTCGAAATAATCGTGCAGTGTAGACGTACCCTGAGTGGAAAACAAGTTAGACTGGAAGTAACAGCACTGCTGTTTTCTCGCAGCTTCCTTCTGAAGTAAATGGGGGGCAGTAGCTGAGTTAAGTTTTAGGGCACATTTGCCCAGAAAGCATTAGATACCATGGCATGCTTCTTCTCTCAACTGCCAAAGCCAAAGTGGCCCCTATGTGGGGTTGTGCAGCATACCCACCCAGTGTGGGCAATGACTGCACACATCCTCGACAAGCTGGAGACACTACATTTGATATTGACATATCTGATTGGGAGTCTATTGTAACTTTGTATAAAGCAAATGCAGCCATACCTATACAGGCTCAAATACCTGCACATATACAATATCCACTGAGATCTAGATATATTCTTCTTTAGAAAAAAGCAATCAGGTCTATGTTGCTGTAGAAGTTATATCCAAAACGTAGCGTGCAGGTGGGATCCCTAATTCAAAAGCATTATTTCTGTTAGCTCTTGGAAGAGCATTTTGACACTGACATCTTGTACGTTTGGACTACATTTCCATGCTGTTTTCATTCCTCTCTCTTTCTCTCTCTCTCTCCGTAACATTCTGGGATTTTTTTTGTATTTTTAAATATCTCTGTGCTATATACTGCAGTTCTAGCTGCTGAAGCTCTTTTTCTGATCAGTTCTCTCAAAGAGATAGATTCTAATTCTTCCTGGAAATACTCTTCGTAAAGCAGAATAATATAAAGGGGAAAAAAATGGCGTTTGATAAAAAAACAGGAAGTACAGGTAAAAGGATACCAACTTCTCTGCATCTTCTCTTTCTAGGATTTATGGTGCTTGAGGAGGGCTATTGCTGGACATACCACTATTCAGAAAAAAATATGACTTATTATCTTGCGGAGGAATGGTGTATGAAACACTATACAAATATGGTTGCCATTCAGAATAAGGAGGAAATTGTCTATCTGAATGCATTTTTACCCTTCAATCCAAGTTATTACTGGATTGGAATCAGAAAGATTGATAATGAGTGGACCTGGGTTGGAACAAGAAAACGGCTGACTGAAGAGGCTAAAAACTGGGCTAAGGGTGAACCAAACAACAAAAAGAATAATGAGGACTGTGTTGAAATCTACATCAAAAGAGAGAAGGATCCAGGCAAATGGAATGATGAAAGATGCAGCAAACAGAAGGTTGCCTTGTGCTATGCAGGTACAGAATGCAATCAATCCCAAAGAGCCTATATGAGAATAAGAACATGGATGTTTATTAGCTAACCCAGATATATTATATAATATATATATAAATAATATATATATATATATTATATAATATAAAATTGTTACTATAGGCTTAACTTTAAGCATGTGAGTGGTCCACTGAGGGCTATTCGCTTGCTTAAAACGAATAATGCAGAACTTAGAGCCTTTATTAAATCATGTAAAAGTCTATTGTTCTTTTTGTGATTTAACTTTTGATATTAGTTGAGTCATTTTCCAGCCACAGCAATACTTTTGTGAGTTGTTAGGTTCAATTGTCTTCGTTTCTGAAATGCTGTGATGCAAAACCAATGTAATTTCAAATGGCATAACCTTCACTCTCTGTTTACTTTGCAAAGTATTTATTATTCAGAGTGTTTTTTCTCCTGGATAAGTAAAGCACTGCAATGGCTCTAAACAGATTAACTAGTAAAGGGGTAGATTGTTTGTTTTATAACCATGCTGAATTTCCTTCTAGCTTCCTGTAACCAGTCTTCCTGCAGTGGCCATGGTGAATGCGTGGAGACCATTAACAATCATACCTGCCTCTGTGATGCTGGATTCTATGGGCCTGAATGCCAGCATGGTAAGATTATCTCTTAATGCCTTTCAAACAGGGACATGTGCATATCAGCTAGTTTTCAGTAGGTCTAGCTAGTCTGATTTCATTTGCTGCTGAGAAAGTGGTACTGACTGTAGGCCTGCTTGTGTCACTTTGTAGTTGTGACTTGCGACCAATTAAAAGAACCCGATCAAGGGACACTGGAGTGCAGCCATCCACTGCAGAACTACAGCTACAACTCATCCTGTGAGGTTCAGTGTGCAGAAGGCTATGAATCAACTGGGTTTGAACCAGTTTGGTGTACCTCTTCCGGAGACTGGTCTGCACCCACTCCAGCATGTAGAGGTAAATTCTCAGGGAACTGTTGGCCAGATCTCAACTGGCATAAATCCTTATAGTGCTGTTGACTTCAATTCAGCTTTGCCCCTTTACAGCAATGGAGGCTTTGGCCCACTATTTTAAAATTAAATTCTTAAAGGGAATTGGGTTTCAGGTTGACAGATCTGGAGCCTACAGGCCTCTCTTTGTCCCAGAAGAAGTATAGTCCAGCTCTACACTGTCTCTGCTCCTGTCACTTTCTTAACCTGCAGGGAGATAGCTTCGCTCTCCAAAGCCCAGCTCCCGCCAATGTATATTCTGTTATCATGCAGAAGAAAAGTTTTTCTCTTAGTTTGCTCCAAACTAAGCTCCCTGCTATTCCATGTGATTTGCAGTTGTGCAATGTGATGGCTTAAGGGCTCCAGCTCATGGCTCCCTGACGTGTTCTCCTGCCTCTGGCAACTTTCTGTGGAATTCAACCTGTGAGTTTGCCTGTGAAGAAGGGTTCGTGTTGAAGGGATCAGACAGGCTGCAGTGTGGTGCTTCTGGAAAGTGGAATGGACAGCAGCCGGAATGTGAAGGTACTTAAGATTAAGCAATTCCTATCAAGTACTTCGAGTGCAGAAGCTTTGCAAATCCAATCAGCTAGATACAGTGATAATATAAGCTCTTGATTTTCACATAGCACCTTTTTTCAGAAAGGCTGAACTCTAAGGGGCATGAGAAAAAGATCACTGAAAGATCATTTGTTTCAGATCTGAAATGCAGATTGATTTGGTGTGGCGTCTGATGCACACCTGTCAGTCCCAGAAATGGGACATAGTTTAGAAACTTTTTTAGAGACACTTTATACATCTTACAAGAATATATTTGTATTTTGGATATATGTTATGAAATACTGAGACATCCCGAAATCCCATGTCCAGTCCCCTGAGACACCCAGGTCCCACTGCTCCGAGTCACTTTCTTAGCCTGCACGGAGATAGCTTCCCTTATGCCCAGCTCCCGTCAATGTATATCCTGTTACCACACAGGAAGTTTTTCTCTTAGTTTGCTCCAAACTAAGCTCCCTGCTATTCCATGTGATTTGCAGTTGTGCAGTGTGATGGCTTAAAGGCTCCGGCTCATGGCTCCATGACGTGCTCTCCGGCCTCTGGGAACTTTCTGTGGAATTCCACCTGTGAGTTTGCCTGTGAAGAAGGGTTTGTGTTGAGGGGATCAGACAAGCTGCAGTGCAGTGCTTCTGGAGAGTGGGATGGACAGCAGCCAGAATGCGAAGGTACCTTTCTTTATCACTGCCCTTCCCAGTACGCAGGGCTCTCACTGCTTGTGTAGAGTGCTCCTGAGGTGTCCAAACTAACCACTGATGTGTTCTCTGTGTGTCTCAAAGTGTTTTCCAAAGGAAGTCAGTATCATTGTCCCCATTTTACAGATGTGGAAAATGAGGCACAGACAGGGGAAGTGGTGCTTGTGAGCAGCAGACTTCCAAGAAGCATAATTGCATACCGCGAATGTTGTGTTTAAGATTAAGCAATTCCTATCAAATGCTTTGATAGCAGAAGCTTTGCAAATCCAATCAGCTATATACAGGGATAATATAAGCTCTTGATTTTCACGTAGCAGCTTTTTTCAGAAAGGCTGAACTCTAAGGTGCTTGAGAGAAAAATCACTGAAAGATCATTTGTTTCAGATCTGAAATGCAGATTGATTTGGAGTGGGGTCTGATGCACATCTGTCGGTACCAGAAATGGGGCATAGATTAGAATCTTTTTTAGAAACACTTTATACATCTTACAAGAATATATTTGTATTTTGGTTACATGTTATGAAATATGGAGACATCCCCAAATCTCATGTCCAGTCCCATGAGACACTCAGATACCACTGCTCCTATTCATTTTCTTAGCCTGCAGGGAGATAGTTTCACTCTCTAACACCTAGGTCCCGCCAATGTATATTTGTTACCACGCAGAAGAAAAGTTTTTCCCTTAGTTTGCTCCA
Source organism: Chelonoidis abingdonii (assembly GCF_003597395.2). NCBI lineage: Eukaryota > Metazoa > Chordata > Testudines > Testudinidae > Chelonoidis > Chelonoidis abingdonii. The sequence goes on along the minus strand of NC_133775.1, from coordinate 63,861,205 downwards.
GACTAAGCTCCCTGCTATTCCATGTGATTTACAGTTGTGCAGTGTGATGGCTTAAAGGCTCCTGCTCATGGCTCCGTGACGTGCTCTCCGGTCTCTGGGAACTTTCTGTGGAATTCAACCTGTGAGTTTGCCTGTGAAGAAGGGTTTGTGTTGAAGGGATCAGACAGGCTGCAGTGTGGTGCTTCTGGAAAGTGGAATGGACAGCAGCCGGAATGTGAAGGTACTTAAGATTAAGCAATTCCTATCAAGTGCTTCGAGTGCAGAAGCTTTGCAAATCCGATCAGCTATATACAAGGATAATATAAGCTCTTGATTTTCACATAGCACTTTTTTTCAGAAAGGCTGAACTCTAAGGTGCTTGAGAGGAAGATCACTGAAAGATCATTTGTTTCAGATCTGAAATGCAGATTGATTTGGAGTGGGGTCTGATGCACACCTGTCAGTACCAGAAATGGGACATAGTTTAGAACCCTTTTTAGAGACACTTTATACATCTTACAAGAATATATTTGTATTTTGGTTAAATGTTATGAAATACTGAGATATCCCAAAATCCCATGTCCAGTCCCCTGAGACACCCAGGTCCAACTGCTCCGAGTCATTTTCTTAGCCTGCAGGGAGATAGCTTCCCTCTCTAATGCCCAGCTCCCGTCAATGTGTATCCTGTTACCATGCAGAAGAAAAGTTGCTCCAAACTAAGCTCCCTGCTATTCCATGTGATTTACAGTTGTGCAGTGTGATGGCTTAAAGGCTCCGGCTCATGGCTCCGTGACGTGTTCTCCAGCCTCTGGGAACTTACTGTGGAATTCCACCTGTGAGTTTGCCTGTGAAGAAGGGTTTGTGTTGAGGGGATCAGACAGGCTGCAGTGCGGCGCTTCTGGAGAGTGGGATGGACAGCAGGCAGAATGCGAAGGTACCTTTCTTTATCACTTCCCTTCCAAGTACACAGGGCTCTCACTGCTTGTGTAGAGTGCTCCTGTGGCGTCCAAACTAACCACTGATGTGCTCTCTGTGTGTCTCAGCTGTGACGTGTGAAGCAGTGACCAGGCCTGAAAATGGCTTTGTGGAGTGTACTGCCCGTCATCCAGAATTCACCCACAACTCAGCCTGTGAGTTCCATTGTGAGGAGGGCTACAGATTAAGTGGATCACCCACGATTCAGTGCACAGCGCAGGGAGAATGGTCAGAGCCCTTCCCAAAGTGTGAAGGTAGGTCTTTGTCCTTTCAAAATAATCAAGTGAGGCTGAGGAGCCTAGGTATCTGTTACAAACATGACACCTTGAACCCTGTGTATTGAAGAGTAAGGCCAGCTCGTGAGCTGGTGCAAATTGATGTAGCTCCATTGAAATCAACGGAACTACACCGGTTTGCATGAGCTGAGGATCTGATCTAAAGTGATTCCCACTGAAGTCTTAAAGTGCAGAACATTTAGCTTGATACAGTAGTACTACCAGCTCTTTACTTTGCTGAAGTCTAATATATTTTAGCAAAAACCCACTGCAAGGTCATTCATCCCAGAAACAAAATACAGATGGTGAAATATGGTGCACATTTACTAGCACCAATAGTGGGACCCAGTTTTGGACGCTTCTTAGAGTCTGTGTTAACCATTTGTATGTGTTTTTGTATTTCAGTTGCACAGTGTGAAACCCTGATACTCCCTGAGAAGGGCTCCATGAATTGTTCACACCTTCTTGGGGATTTTGCATACAGCACAGTTTGCGAGTTTAACTGTACAGAGGGATGGTTGCTAAAAGGCTCTAACATACTTCAGTGTGGTGCTGCAGGGAACTGGACTGCAAGTCAGCCGACATGCGAAGGTATTTTATGTGTGTTTTTACTTGTGACTAGGTGCCGAAGAGACCTGGCCTTGTTATTGGATGAGAATCTAGGGAAGGATGGGATGCAATGACTTTTGTCATTTCTAGTGCTGGTCAGATACATATTTTTCCCACTGAAAATATTTGACTTTTTGTTAAAAATCCCCCAAACTCAGAAACTGATGTTTTTGGTTTTCAGCTGAATTTTTTCCTGTCTCTGAGTTTTTGGCTTTCTATCAAAAAATTGAAAATTTTCAAGGAAAGGAAACAATTTCTGTGAAAATTTTCATTGAGGCAAAAACCCAATAGTAAAAAAGAGTATTTAGACTAAATTATTTTTGCCAGCTCTAAATACCTCATAACTTAAATATTTTCAGGCTAGAACCAAATAGATCACTTCTATAAGTGGTTGCAAATTAACCACTTAAAAAATGTTCCACCTTGGCTTAACTCTGCTCTTATCCAAGTCAAAAGGAGTTGTATCACTGATTGGAATAGGAGCAACAATGGGCCACACTGAACACTTTTAAAAATCCCACCTATCATCCCTAAGATACCTTTCCTCACATTGTGTTGTACGTTACTCCTTGAGTAAATTCATTGATTTCAGTGGGACTGCTCAAGGAGTCAGACATTACTCAGTGGGAGTACAGATATCAAAATCTGACCCTAAAGATCCATTCAAAGTAACAAGGGACCCAGCAGAATTGCATCCTCGCTAACCTGCCACCAGTTAGACGGGACTATTTTCAGAATAAAGCTTTCAGCCATTGTTTGGCATATTCAGAGGCTTTCCCTGCCCAGTCCTGCATACAGCAGGTGCCACTACTCAGTGAGAGAAATGTAAGGAAATAAGCAGCTGTCCTGCTGCTTGCAATAGGACTGAATGGAAATGGAACAAGCAGAAAGCACTTCAGAGACCGTGCATTTCTCCTGATCTCATAGGATCTTTCTTGCCTTCTTAGCTCCCCAAGTGCCTGAAGAACTGCTCAGTTACATCTCTGTTGGAATAGCAGCCACTGGAGCCTCACTCCTGTCGACAGCATCATTCCTCGTTTGGCTTGTAAAGCACCTTCGAAGGAAAGGTGAGATACTGTCCAAGGTTCATTTCTTTATTTGCACCCTCTATAGAACTGGTTGGAAAATTTTCAGAAAAAAAAAGTGGAAACTTCAGTGAGAAAATTCCCATCTTTGTTGAAATTTTTCAAATTTCCCTCGAAATATTCCATTTTTAGGTTTTTGACAAACATCTCCCCAAATTCAACAAACAATGAAGAATTTTCATGTTCTTTGAACATTGTTGCAGAAAATAAAATACGTTTTTCGACCAGCTCTAATCATTAGCAGTTATTGCCAGGAGAACTGACCAGGGATCAGCCAGGAGGACATCAACCAGAAATAACACTGGTGCCTCCAACTGCTATTGCTCAGTATGCCAGATAGGCCGTTTGCAGTGTTGTTGTAGCTGTGTTGGTCCCAATATATTAGAGAGACAAGGTGGGTGAAATTATATCTTTTATTGGACTGCCTTGTTTCTAGAGATAGGAATAATGACTGTTATAGAAACAGATATCTATAGAAACAATTATGACTGCAGAGCTGAATAATTCAGAGCAAATAATTTATTTGTCAAATGGATCCTCTCTTTCTTCTCACAAGTAGTGCATAAGCAGTTTATGCCATTTTTGATTGATCTGCACTTTAAAAATTATTTGCTGAGTACTTTTCTGCTCTGTAGTTTGCTCGCAGTTTGTTACAAGCATTTGATATTCAGAACATGAGCAATACTGATTAGTTTTAATTGGACAAATCAGTCACATGCTATCTTTCATTTCCCTGATTATATGAGACACAAAATCAGGTTTCCAATGAAACAACTTATATTTACAAGATGAGAATTTGCTTCCCAGGAATATTCCCTAATAGTCACTTAAGATGCATTTTTTCTGTTAATTTTCTTGACAATCAACGTGTTTGTTAGAATATGAATGGAACATGAACACAAGAGAGATACAAAGGCACCCTAAGAGAATACACTGAGTTAGTTAGGCAAATATATGTGGAGCGTTCATTGAGATACCTGTTTAGTTCTACTAGTAAGTTCTGATTTCTCACAGGGAGCAGAGGGGTTGGTCCTAGAGACCCAGATGTAACAAGTTGCTCTGCTCATAGGTTATAACAGTTTGGGGAACAGCTTCCAGGTCTAAGGCCAGTACGGGTTGGAAGGGTTATGGAAAAGAGGAGAAGAATAGCTCGTCTCGGCCTATAACAGATTTCTGTTGTTAAATCAGTGGGGTAATTCTCCAACAAAACAATGAAATAAATAGCCTGCAAGATGGAGATGGTCATAGAATATCAGGGTTGGAAAGGACCTCAGGAAGTCATCTAGTCCAACCCCCAGCTCAAAGCAGGACTAATCCCTGTCATCTGCAGAATGCTAATGATGATATTTTTTTTCTCTTGCAGCAAAGAAATTTACTCCTGCCAGGTACGTTGTATTTAAAAAAACACATGAGAAGCATTGCAATCATTCTTTACTAACATCACACTGGTGTACAGAACAGTTGTATATAAATTCTTGTCTATATCTTACAGCAGCTGCCAGAGTGTCAATTCAGAGAATACCTTCCAAAGCACTGCTCATCTAATCTAACGTCAAGTGACTCTGGTAAGATACATGAGATATTTACACTCATCATTTAGTTTCCTTTTTAAAACACAAACAAACACAGAACGCATTGCTCTTTAGAATGACCTTTAACTGCTGTGTATTTCCAGCAATAAGATTAACCCCTTACTTACCGTGGGAGACCTAGCATACGTGCCGTGGTGATGAGGCCATAAAAGTACCCAGAGATTGACAGATTAATCGATTGAGTGATGGCCATTCCTACGACTAAAGGATAATTGTGTTAGGTTCTGTGCCCAGCCTTAGGACATAGTAGAAACTCCTTTATATTGTGGCTATGGGCCAGATGCAAAAGAGCTTTGGAATAAGGGAATACAAACATGTGCCTGTATATTCTTGTTTTAAAAAGAAATCTGTTATCTCTGTAGGAATTGAAGCTATTTTCACTGATGCCTCAGAGTTGCTCAGGAAATGGAGCTGTTCAGTCCTCAGCAAGCAGCCAGGTGTTGATGCATCTTGCTGGCAAGATGATTAGCCTTGGATCTTGCTACTAACTACTGAGCTCAGCCATCTGGTTCTGCCACTGAAGAGAAGCAAGCTGCGGGTAAAACCCTAGCTGTTTACCAAGAGACTACATGGGTCCCGTCAACGTACAGCTACAGTGATTGGGAGATCTCTATTCATTCTCTGGATGGGGACAAAATAAGCTGCTGTCTATGGGAGAGGTTGGACTCCTCTAGGGTCAGTCTGTAGGTACCAGGGTGGAGTGAACACTTTACAATATACATGGCTGGAGATCTCTCCCATGGAAACACATGGGTCACAATTTTTAAAGCAAAATAGTTAGAATGGGAAATATCTGTGGAATTTCTTTACAAACCATTGATTTGGTTCGCTGGTAATTGTTGAAGTAAATGTACTGTAACAATATGTCACAGTTAATCAATCTGTTTGTAACACTATGGTCAAGGCGTTTTGCTGCAGTTCCCAGTAAGTTTTTTATATTGTAACTTTAAACCCTTGCTAATGGGAGCTATCAGAGTTAGTAATTATGCCAGGCACCCTGATTCGTGAATGCAGCAAGTAGACCTGAAACAATTTCATCCCCATGGGATTAAGTATTGTAATCTATATAAATATATATTTAGTTTCTTGTGCACTTTCTTCTGCATGTAATTCTATACTGTTTGTAAATGGTAGAACTGCTGTAGGATATCTGCCCTAGAGTTCAGGATCACAGATGTTCTGCAAAAAGTATGTGACATCTACTCTGTTCAGATAAAATAGCCTGTTGTATAACGCAAAAGGTAGTGACTACAGGCCTTCTGTGTACTTATTCCTTTAAATTTATCTGTCATTTAGGGACAGACATGATTAAAGGTCTGTATGTGCATTCATGTGTGTCTGAACATAAGAACATAACATAACACTAGGTAGAAGTAAAATATTGTGTATTAGACCTTTGAGGTCTAATCCTACTCTCATTAACACTGATGGCAAAACTCCTGTGAATTTCAATGATTCAAGAAAAGGCCCTTCATAACTTACCAGTTGTTCTTTGTGACACCTTCATGAATATTGCGTTTGATAACATTGCATACACAATAGTCCAATGAAAAGACCTGAGGTCATATTTTAATGGCTGATGTTTCTGTAAGAAGCAGTTATGTGCGACTGAATATTTGGGGGCAGAGCTTCACCTGATACAAATTGTCACAGTTCAATCAGAGGTACCCTTTTATGGGTTTCATGTCCGTATATTATTTAAATATAAACTGGCAGCATAGGAAGATGTTTATATATAATGAATATAATCTGCTTAGGTTTTATATTATCAGTATGGTTTTGAATAAGTTATGTATTTAATGTATTTATGATTACACGGTTGTGGCTGCTTTTAATCTGATCTGTGCTGTGCTCTATGTGAGGTTGATTAATAAAATGGTTTGAGATTGCTGTTTACATTTTGGAAATGTGTATTATTATTCTTTGTATAAGATATGTGGATGTTGATTCAGTAAAAAGCTCCATTTAAAAAAAAAAGAGTGACACAGGTAAAAGGGCTTGGGGCTGTAGGAAGTTGGCTTGCTCACATTCTTTGTTTTCATTCTTTATATTGGTAAAATGGCTGAGGTCAGAGAGTACCAGAAGATGGCGCTCGATGCCAACCACTGTAGGGCTGCCAAACCACCACGGTATAAACAACCCAGAAAAGTATCCAAGGTGCTGAATTGCAAAGAGAACGGCTCAGGTACATGGTACATAAGACAGGTGCCTGCAGCAGCAATGAGCACTGGAAGAAAGAGAAACATTCTGTTGAACATGGGGCAGGTGGGAGATGACAATAGAAGGAGAAGTAATCAGGCGATATGGGTATATATCAGCTACCAGAATCCAGAATAGACCTGCACACCACATGCATGTCTAGCATCCTGCTCTGCTGGATTTTTAACCATATACAAGGAAAATATGGGGATGGAAAGTCTGGTGAGTATGAGTGCTGTCCTGGCAGTCTATGCAATCACACTAGAGGAGGTCTGCTTGTGCTAAGCAATAAGGAAATACAGTGCCAAGTTGTGGAGTCTATCCACATCACTGGGGTAAAGCTGCTCATTTATTGCCAATGTAGAGTTGCATGCGGAGTCACTGTCAACATCTTTCTCTCAAACGCACGCGCGCACACACACACACACACACACACACACACACAAACACACACACAGCATTTCCTGACCTCCCACAAAATCCACAGATGTTCTGGCTCATTTGCACACAGTCTCATGCAGGCTGACAGTCCTGCCATCACAAACTCAACAGTTCATTGCTTACTTTTTAATGAGGACCAGCAAGCATCCATTTCCATGGTAAGTTATTTTTCATACCTCTCGCACATAGAAATGGATCTGAAATGGTGGCAACAAATGAAACAAATGAATGCAATAATGCTGAATGCAGTTTCAGGCTGCATACACGACGACATCATGCTGTCTAGCAGGGAGGTAAGAGTTCGTCTCTGTGTTTATATGACATGGCCAATCTTACTGAAGCCCATCTACACTGGGAAATCATGCGTTACAACATGACCTTCAGGATTTGTTGTAATGAATACAGAGTGGAACATGATTTAGCCCTGAGTATAGACATATACTGTCATGTTTAACATTGTATCAGCTAGTCATAGTTGACCCTAGGGATAATTACAGACAGCTGACATGATGTTAAACATGACTTTATACTGTGTGTTTAACATCATGTTGACTCCTCAAGGCTGTGCTGTAACACGATGGAGTTTCCCTCCATGGTTCTAGTGTGACTGCGTCTTCTCCTATGGCTGTCCTGGGACTGCACCTGGTATGCTGCATTGATTTCCGAGCACCACATTACCAGAAGGATACTGATGAGTGTTCAGAGAACAGAACACAACTGATTGGGAGGCGGGAAGGATCATTTTACGAGAAAGGTTTAAAAGGGCTAGCTATACAGAGCTTGGCTAAGAGGTGCTCGAGAGGACATGGTAACAGTCTACTGTTAATTCAAAATGTGATGGGGTGTGTGCCCTACACTGGCAAACAAAGGGTTAATGGATGTGTTAGGCCAATTAGCCCACCAGGTCACACCTGGGGAAGGGAGTGTCAGGGCTGGCCTTACCATGAGGTGAACTGAAGTGACCGCCTCAGGTGCCAGACTAGGGGAGAGGGTGGCACAACTAGGACCCAGAGTGTAGAAAATTGTGTCTGCTGCTGGTGCATATGTATTAAGAACATAAGAATGGCCATACTGGGTCAGACCAAAGGTCCATCCAGCCCAGTAGCCTGTCTACTGACAGTGACCAATGCCAGGTGGCCCAGAGGGAGTGGACTTAACAGGTAATGATCAACTCAGGGCCAGCTCTAGCTTTTTTGCTGCCCCAAATACTATTCCTTACCCATCCGGGCTAATAGTCATTAATGGACTTAACCCCTATGAATGTATCTAGTTCTCTTTTAAACACTATTATAGTCCTAACCTTCACAACCTCCTCAGGCAAGGAGTTCCATGGGTTGACTGTGCGCTGTGCGAAGAACTTCCTTTTATTTGTTTTAAACTTGCTGCCCATTAATTTCATTTGATGGCCCCTAGTTCTTATAATATGGGAATAACTAAATAACTTTTCCTTAGTCATTTTCTCCACACCACTTATGATTTTATATACCTCTATCATATCCCCCCTTAGTCTCCTCTTTTCCAAGCTGAAAAATCCTAGCATCTTTAATCTCTGCTCACATGGGATCCGTTCCAAACCCCTAATGATTTTAGTTGCCCTTTTCTGAACTTTTTCTAATGCCAGTATATCTTTTTTGAGATGAGAAGACCACATCTGTACACAGTAGTCAAGATGTGGGCGTACCATGGATTTATATAAGGGCAATAAGATATTCTCCGTCTTATTCTCTATCCCCTTTTTAATGATTCCTAACATCCTGTTTGCTTTTTTGACCACCTCTGCACACTGCGTGGACATCTTCAGAGAACTATCCACGATGACGCCAAGATCTTTTTCCTGACTCGTCGTAGCTAAATTAGCCCCCATCATATTGTATGTATAGTTGGGATTATTTTTTCCAATGTGCATTACTTTACATTTATCCACATTAAATTTCATTTGCCATTTTGTTGCCCAGTCACTTAGTTTTGTGAGATCTTTTTGAAGTTCTTCACAGTCTGCTTTGGTCTTAACTATCTTGAGCAGTTTAGTATCATCTGCAAACTTTGCCACCTCCCTGTTTACCCCTTTCTCCAGATCATTTATGAATAAATTAAATAGGATTGGTCCTCGGACTGACCCTTGGGGAACACCACTAGGGGAACACCTCTCGCCAGTCTGAACATTTATCATTTATTCCTACCCTTTGTTCCTTGACTTTTAAACTGAAACCATTGGGAGTGAGGCACCGAAATACCATGAGGATCAGGGCCAGGGGTGGCTGCAGGCCCCAGCACGCCAAGCGCGTGCTTGGGGCGGCATGCCGTGGGAGGTGCTCCACCGGTCACCGGGAGGGCAGCAGGCAGGCTGCCTTCAGCAGCATGCCTGTGGAGGGTCTGCTGGCCCCACGGCTCCAGTGGACCTCCTGCAGATGTGCCTGTGGAGGGTCCGCTGGTCCCGTGGCTTCGGTGTAGATTAGCCCTGAATGCCCTGCTTGGAATCCTGTCCAATGCTGTTCAAGAGCTAACCCACCACAGTTCTCCACCCTGCTCTTTATCTCCACTGCCTGTATAACTTACTTCTGGGGAGGAGGGACGTTGTCTCTGGCACTCATCCACTAAAATCCAGGGGAGTTTTGCTGTTGACTCAGACCTGGGCTACACTTGCGAGTTACAGTGCAATAAAGGAGCCCCAGGTGCACTAGCTCACTACCCGTCCACACTGGCAAGGCACGTAGAGCGCTCTGACTCTGCAGCTACAGTGCTGCTGGTAATCCACCTCGGCGAGTGGAATAACATTTGCTGCATGCCTGCTGGAGCGCCACGGTGCCAGTGTGGATGCTCTGGTCCCATAGTGTGCTCTGATCAGCCTCCAGAAGAGTCCCACAATGCCTGTGCTAGTCACTCTGGTCATCACTTTGAACTCTACTGCCCTTCCCTCAGGTGACCAACTGTCAGACCCACCCTTTAAATTCTCTGGGAATTTTGAAAAATCCCCTTCCTGTTTGCTCAGCAAGGTGTGGAGTGAGCTCAGCGAATTTTTCCATGTGACCGTGTCTCCATGCGCCAGGCGATCCCCAGTATGGAGCAATGGCGAGATGCTGGACCTCATCAGTGTTTGCGGGGAGGAAGCTGTCCAGTCCCAGCTGCGCTCCAGCCGTAGGAATTACGATACCTTTGGGCAGATATCAAGGGACATGATGGAAAGGGGCCATGATTGGGACGCGCTGCAGTGCAGGGTTAAAGTGAAGGAGCTGCAGAATGCCTACGACAAAGCCCGCAAGGCAAACCGCTGCTCCGGTGCTGCCCCCAAGACCTGCCATTTCTATAAAGGGCTGGATGCGATACTTGGGGGCGACCCCACCTCAACGCTGGGGACTACCATGGACACTTCAGAACCCAGTTCAACAAGGCAGGAGGAGGAGGACGAAAGCAGGAGCGAGAGTGCTGAGGAGAAGGAAGACACCCCAGCATCCCTAGATGCATGCAGCCAGGAGCTGTTCTCAAGCCAGGAGGAAGGTAGCCAGTGGTGGCAGCTAGTGCTTGGGGAAAGACATACACCACAGGAGGTTCCGGTAAGTGGTTTTTATTTTGGGAAGGAAGTTATTCGACGCGGGCTCTTGGGGCGAGGAGGGTTAGGGCTGCATGCATGCCTAGATGCAGAATAAGGCGTTGATGTGCTCTTTCACATAGCAGTAATCAGCCTCAGTGATCTCTTCAAAGGTCTCATCCAGAACTTGGGCAATGTGCTTGCATATGTTTCTTGGGAGAGCCACTGTGGTCCTTGTTCCAGTAAGACTAACTTGTTCGCGCCACTGTGCTGTGAGGAGCAGGAGGGGCATTACTGCACACAGACAAGCTGCATATAGGCCAGGGCGGAAGGCACATTACAGTAGAAGACCCTCCCTTGCTTCCCAGGTCACCCTCAGCAGCAAGATACCTTCCATGACAAACTCCTGTGGAAAATGTGGGAACAGTGTTCAGTATAGGGGTCCCCTGCTGCTGTTGACTCTCCCCAAGGCACAGAAACCCACAGGATAGTACGACATGAAACAATCAGTCACGCTTGACCCTGTGCTTACTCACCATTTTGGGGCTCTTGTGGGTTGTGCACACGTGCTTTGGGATGGGCAAATTATGCTATTGTGTAGACTGTGCTTTCCTTTAAGTACAGGGGAATCATTGCTCTGTCTGGTGTGAACAATGCTACCTCTGTTAAGTGGTGCATTTTGCCTTTACAGATGCAACCTTGAGATCTCAGCCGTCCATGCTATCATCAGCCAAAAGATTCCAAACAAGCAGAAAGAGGCCACACAGAAGCAAGGGAGACATGTTGCATGAAGTAATGCAGCATTCAGGTAATGAAAATCAAAAAGTGCAGGAGTGGCAGGAGAGTGAAAGGAGGATCCGCCAGCAGAATGCAGATGGCCGGCACCAAAACCTAGAGCGGCTGCTAAGCATCTTGGAGCACCAAGTGGACTCGATACAAGCACTCGTAGCAATGCAGGCGGAGCACTACCATGCCCACCCACCCCCTGCAGCCCTTGTCCCAAAACTCTTTCCCTTGTGCCCCCATGTCACCTCCAACCTACTTTCCCCAACATCTGGGTTCTTACCACCACCAGCTGCCTATAACACCTGTAGCTTCACCACCCAGCCCTGAAAACTACGACCCTTACCCACTGCACTCAACCCCCATCACCATGCAGTATAGCCATCCTGAAGTGCAGCACTCATCACACAGCACTCCAGACAGGACATACACAAATTTGTGATTGTACTGTTCCCCACCCCACCCCCTTGCCTTTTCTATTTCCCAAGCAGTTATGTCTCTTTTCAGTACATGAATTTTCTTTTCAATAAATTGATTTTTTGGCTTTGTAAACATTCTTCATTATTGCATCAAGTAAAAGATACTTTAGCCCAGGAAAGCAAGAGGCACTGCAAGTCAACGTAGCAAACAAAGATTCCTGCTAACATTGGAACCACTGCACTTCACTCCCGTGCAGGGAACCACCCCCTCTGCGCCAGGCATGTGATGCTCACTGGAAATGCTGTGTGCATGGATTTTGCCAGGGAGGGGAATCTAATGGAGGCTGTGGAGGTGTAAATAAAGGTGAGCATTTTATGTCATCAGCCAGCACCATTTCCCTGTGGGTCTGAGCTCATATGTTTGTGTGTGTCACAGGTGTGACCGGCGATTTGAGGCGAGGGAGGCTCCAGCAGAATGAAGAAGTGCCAGCTGCCAAGCACACTGCCTCCACCACCCACCATTCCTGTGAGTGCTACTCCCATGTCTCTGTCGGGAGCGGCCATGAGTGCAGAGGCTGTGGTCGTTGCTTGATCGGCTTCGGAGGAGAGCTGTGCAGGTCAGGGTTGAGGTACTGGTCTTCCGCAGGCATATCAATGCGGGAAGTAGAGCACTGGGGTGAAGCACTTTCTGTCACCAGCATTGCTGGAGGTAGGTTGTCTGCTGCACAAGGACCTCAATGGACCTTTCCCAAGTCACCATGACTAGGAGGTATACTGGGCCAGAGGGGGAATGCCCAGGGTTTGCAATGGCAGCATCTGGGGCAGAAGGGGAAGGTCCTGTTGCTGTTCTGGGTAGGAGGTGCCATTCAAAGGGGACCTGGTAGTTAAAAGATCTAGGTACAGGTCCTTTTAGCAAGTGGCTCAGTTTGTCCCTCCCTCAGTCACTCCAGCTGTACAGTAAGGCTACTGATCCTTCTTTCCTTCCCACCCTTTGTTGGTTTTGTCTATTTGGGCTGTAAGTATTTTGGAGCAGGTATTCTTCCTTCCTATGCATCTGTGCAGGGCCTAGTGCAATGGGGCTCCAATCTCAGGGTACTTCTGTAATGCAAATAATAATTTTTAAACTGGAGCTTCCTCCTTTTGTGTACCACAGTACCCAGAATTATTATTACTCTGTTTCCATCTCTTAATTAATGCCGGAACCACAATATATTGCTGTGGTAAAATGACCTAAAAGGACTTCATATAAATGAAAATAGTTGTTATTTATTACAGGTCTGTTGCATCTTATGCACATTTAACAAGTGTGATTTCTGTTTTACGCGGTCAGCAAAAGCAAAAGAACTCAGAAAAATAACAATTTTAATAGTGTACCTGTAGTGCGGGCGATACTGCCCACCATTCAACTCAATGTAATTTTGACTATACGCGGTTTTCGCTTTACGCGCTAACCGCGAAACAGAACCCCTGAGTAAGATGAGACTTGCCTGAATCAGATGGCCGTGCCCCAATTGGGTCACCAGACTCCCTCTGCTGGAGGAAGTGGCATGGATGTGAATTGTTCTATTTCTGTTAACGACTTTCCCAAATCTTTCTGGGCTGGTGGCATTTCTGTGGGAGGGATCTGATATCTGCCAAGCATCTCCCTTTAGAACTGATGCTGTGCTATGTGCCGTGACTGCTGGACATTGTGAAAGGGACATTAACTGGGAGGCACACATGCCTTTTGGCGGAGCTCCTGCCGTTGAGCTGCAAATAGCCGACAAGGATTTTTGTTGGTCTTTCTCACATAACTTAACACAGGGGTTGGCAACCTATGGTACGCGTGTCAATTTTTAATGGTACGTGGCTGCCTGCTGCCTGGGACTCCGAGTGGGGAGGGAAAGACACTCCCCGCTCACCCGGAGCCCTGCTGCCGTGCGCACAGCGCTCTGAGGGGCGGGGCGGAGCAGGGCTGTGCGCAGGGGGGCGGCGGCGGCAGCAGGGGTCCAGAAGAGTGAGGAGCCCCATGGTAGGAGGGCTGGCTCCTGGGCTAAGGGGAGGGGGTTGGCCAAGGGGTGGGGGCAGTCAAGGGACAGGGAGCAGGATGGGGGGGTGGTATACTGGGGGGTGGTTAGGGGTGGGGGTCTCTGGAGGGGGCAGTCAGGGAGCAGGGGGGGTTGGATGGGGCATGAGAGTCCCGGAGTTTGTTTGGGGAGTGGATAGGGTCAGGGCAGTCAGGGGACAGGGAGCAAAGATGGGTCTTGGAGGGGGCAGTTTAGGTGGGGGAGGTTTCTGGGATGTGCAGGGGAAAGGAGCTGGATAGGTTGGATGAGTCAGGGTTCTAGGGGGGGACTGCCAGGGGTAGGGTGTGGAGAGGGTTGGGGTAGGCAGGGAGTTGGGGGGGTTGTATGGCCAGAGTTCTGGGATCCTGTCAGGTGTGCGTGGGAGTGTAGTAGGCATGGGAGTCCGGGGATCTATCTGGGGTGGGGGTCTAGATAAGGGTCTGGGCAGGTCAGGGGGACGGTATAGGGGTGGGTTCCTGGGGGGCTAGTCGGCGAGATAAGGGCAGGGGCTTAGATGGGGGTGGTCCCAGGGGAGGGTAGTCGGGACAAGGACCGGGGGGAGTTGGGGGTTCTAGGGCGGTGCAGTCCCAGCCTTCTGCCGTAGAAGCCCTGCACCCCAACCCCGCCGACCGATGCCTGGCTCTGTACCTCTCAGCCCTCTGTTGACTCCTTGACCCCCCATGACCCCAGCCCTGATGGCACCCACCACATACCAGCCCCTACCCTGACACTGCACCCCGCCTCAATGCCGCCTTGCCCGACTCTTTCACCCCACATCCATGCACCCTGCACATCCCATCCCCCCCACCCTGAGCACCAACAGGAGCTGCACCCTCATTCTATTCCCACCTGCCCCTCACACCAATGGGAGCTTCCAGGTAGTGCCCCACCTACACCTCGTGCCCCAACCCTGGCCCCTTCCTTCATTTTAGCTCTTGGCCAGACCCTTCACCCCCAGCGGTGTGCTCGGTCCACTCCAACTCTCAGCTCAGTGCAGAGAACGGAAGAGAATGGACCAGAACCAGGGAGAAGGTAGGTACCCACTGTATGTGGGCAGGGCCGGGACCCCAGACTGGCACTGGGCTGAGCAGGTCCGGCAGCTGGGATCCCGGCTGGCAAGAGCCAGAGGATGGAACCCCTGAGCGGCAGTGAGCTGAGCCGCTCAGCTCACTGCTGGTCTGGGGTCCCGGGCACCAGCCCCGCACAGCCCGCTGCCGGTCTGTGGTTCTGGCTGCCAGACCCTTCCCAGCTGGGGTCCCAGCCGCAGGCCCCACTCAGCCCACTGCCAGCCTAGGTGAACAGAACCCCAGACCAGCAGTGGGCTGAGTGGGTTGGTGGTGTAAGATCAACGTTTTAATTTAATTTTAAATGAAGCTTCTTAAACATTTTGAAAACCTTGTTTATTTTACAATACAACACTAGTTTAGTTATATAATATATAGACTTGTAGAGAGAGACCTTCTAAAAACATTAAAATATATGACCGGCACGTGAAATCTTAAATTAGAGTGAATAAATGAAGACTCGGCACACCGCTTCTGAAAGGTTGCCAACCCCTGACTTAACACTTCTCCATCTTGTCTAAATCAGCTGAGCTGCCCGGACTGCTCCTGGTGCATGCCCCTGCAATCAAACAGTAGATGGGAATAAAAAGCCTTCCCACAAAGCCTTCCATGGAGACATGTTGGGGCCCTGGTTGTCCTGATGTGCACATAACACTGCCCGGGGGATGCACATAAAATGTGGCCCTCCCTGATTGACTGGAGTCTGTGTTCTTTGACCTAAAGTTTCAAAAGTGATAAGTGATTTAGGCTGCCCAACATGACACACCTGAAATAGCCCTGGTTTTAGAAAGTGCTTAGCATGAGCCCCTTGAGAATCAGACACCTTGAAGACGTCCCAAATTGGGCACCCAAATCAGTCTTGTATTTATACAACCTGTGTTTCCTGGGGACCACATCGTGAAATAAATCTTTCCTTAACCCCCTCTTCTGGCCTTCAAACAACCCCCAGCCTTGCCAAGCTCATCTTCAGAAGTAACTTCCCCACAGACCAGGACACGCCAACTCCAAGTGGCACCAGACCCTGCCAGAGCAACAGATGCAAAACCTGCAGACATATCTCCACTGCTACCATGATCAAAACACCTTGCAAGATCCTTGGGTCCCACACATGCCTATCACAACTTGTGGTGTCATCCAGTGAACCAAGCGATCCAACCATAATTATGTGGGTGGAACCAGACAGTTACTGCACTCTCAAATGAATTCACACGAAAAACGATGAAAGCCAAAAATGCCCCATCGCTTGTTGGCGAACACTTTTCACAAAGCAATCACTCCATATCTGACCTATCAGTCCTCATCCTCAAAGGCAACCCACACAACGCTTTCAAAGACAAGCCTAGGAGTTTCAGTTCATTACTCTGCTGGTTGCTAAAAACCATGGAGTTAACAGGGACACTGATTTTTATGGCTCATTGTGACATGTTGTAAAACACCCTACTGCCTGCTACCCTTAATTGCCCACTTCATTTTAAGCAGTCTTCTTCAGCATGTGTGAACCCTTATGCCTAACAATCTGTCTCATAGGTGCCAATTATGAGGGTATTCCAGGGCTGGGGCACCCACGGAAAAAATTAGCAGGTGTTCAGCACCCCTGGCAGCTAGCTCCCAGCTCACCCGCAGTGCCTCCTACCTGCCCACTGCCCCACCAATCAACTCCTTCCCCTCCCTCCCAGCACCTCCCACACACTATAATCAGCTGTTTCACAGCATGCAGGAGGCACTGGGGGGAGGGGCAGGAGCGGGGATGGGGTGCGCTCAGGGGAGGAACTGGGCAGGAAGAAGCAGGGCTGGGGTGGGGGTTTGGGGAAGGGGTGGGGTGGAAGCATGGCCTGGAGTGGAGCAGGGGCAGGAAGAGGCAGGACAGGGGTGGAGGTGGGGTCTGGGGTGGAGTAGGGGGCTGAGCAGTCCCCGGGGCTGGAGGAAGCTGGTGCCTATGATCTGTCCTTCCTTGTATTTAGCTGTGGCACTCTGGTTACCTTCTCCCAGACCCGAAGAAGAGCTCTGGGAAGCTCCTAAGCTTGTCCCACTCACCTACAGAAGTTGGTCCAAGAAAAGATATTACCTCACCCACCTTCTCTCTCTCATTAAAGTTACTGCATGCTCGGTAGCCAATAGAAACTGTAGTGTGAAAAACAGGGCAACTGATGGATGCAGTGTTCTGAAGGCTGACATGCTAGCTGAGACACAGAACAGAAACGCAGCCATAGGTAGCAGAGCTCTTTTGTGATGTGAATGAGCTCTCAGCGCAATCTGAGACTGAGTAGGTGCCTGGAAACATCTAGCTCACACTGAGCATGCTCAAAGGTGTAATGCATCACTAGTGTATTCACTTGACATCTCATTTGCATAGTCAGGCCCCTACCTCAACGGGCATTTAGCCTCTATTTGTGCCCTTGGAAATCAGTGGTGGGTGGACAAGTGTAACTGAGGCTTGGATCTGGCCTTGTTTTTTTAAAACCCAGTGGTGTTTATTGGTTCAGGAATGCAGCTATGTGAAATCTACAATGAAAGGCAGAGTTAAGGGTAGGCAAGTGGAGTTCATGCATGGCTCCAACATAGCAATGGCATAGAGAAAGCACCTTCCCTACTGGTTATGGGGAGGTGGCTATGATAGCTCTGTAAAGGGACTAGCCAGGGTAGCGCAGTGATTCTATCTAACAGACACAACACCACCTGAAATAGGAAGCAGACACCTGAAGTCATCTCCCCCGCCAGGTTATTCCAACTGCTTTCCTGCTTCAGTGGAAGCTGCTCCCGGAGAATGGCAACAGCCGTTTGCATTTTAATGTGGGTAAGTGGCACTTGCCTCCGCCTCTCTCATAAACAGCCATTATGCAAGCAATGAGGAAATGTGAAATGGCCAGTGATTCACTTGCTCCTTGCATTCCTCTGATCTGCCGTGGGAGCACTTTCCTGGCAGTTCACTCATCGGCTGGCACCCAGGACTTTGCAGGCCGGATTGAATTGGCACGCATGTGTGATTGAGAGTGTGCGCCCTTGCAACCAGCCTGGCGAGGGAAACAAATGCCAGGTGTAAAAAGACATCACAGAAGTGCAGGCCTCTAGTCATGGATATTGTCTTTAGAAGCCTGAGAACTAGGGTGCAGTGTGGTATAAACTGAAGGAAACTGCAACTACCTGGACCAGAAGAGGCTGTTAGACCCACCAGAGAGTAGGCCCTTCTGTTAAAGAACAAGTTGTATGCAGCAAAGGAAGGATGGGGGAAGCAACCCTATTGTACAATCCCACTTTTAAATCTGTCCAGCTCTCTCTCAAAACTAATTCAGTTGTTTGTCCCCTAACTCCTATGGGGAGGCTGCTCCAGACCGACCCCCTTCTGGTTAGAAACCTTCTTCTAATTCCCAGCCTGAATTTGCTCATTGCCAGTTAATATCTATTTGTTCTTGTGCCAACGCTGTCCTTCAGCTTCGATAGCTCTTCGCCCTCCTTGTGTCTATCCCTGATGTTTTTACAGAGCACAATCATCTTCCCCATCAGCCTTGAACTTGATGCGACTCTCAGAGGATGCAAAGGCAAAATGAATCAAACCGGGACCAAAATAAAGGCTTACATGGGCCCTTAGCAAACACAGCTCTTGAGTCCTGCATTGCTTTAATTTGACAAACCTAATGGACAATGGGCAGACTGCTGCTGGCTAGTGCTGTAAGTAACTGCTGGCTGCAACTCTCACCCAGCTGATTAGGCCCTCATCAACCGGGCCTATTGACACGATCTTGCTCTGTCTCTTTGCCAAGGGCAGATGGATTTTCACCTTGGTGAGAAGTGGCTGGACATTCAAGCTCTCTGGTTGCCTTGCCAACCATTTTCCTCCCCTTCACCTCCCCAAGTGACCTTTAGGGAAGCGGTGCTTTCAAATTCCCCCTCCTCAGATGAAAGCATCATTTTGAAACAGGAGCAGCTTGACATGTAGAGGCTTTTAACATCAGTGCAGCCGCATCTGCCTGCACAGAAACTATCAGGGAATCACAGGCTGCAACAGGGAGCTGGAACAAAACAACCCTCAAAGCCGGGATGGGAAATTGCTTCCAAGGCCTGCAGTTATTAAGAACCATGCAAGCATTTTTTTTTTTTTGCAATGAAATCTGAAGCCAGGTGAGTTTTCTTCATTGACTCCAAGTCCAGAAGGGACCACTGTGATCATCTAATCTGCCCTGCATAGCATGGGCCAGGGGTCTGAGCAGGGGCTTTGTTTTCAACTCTACATCCAGGTGCCTCGAGATGTGCTGATTTGCCAATACCTTTACCAGTTGAGGTAAAGTCCTGGCTCCATTGAATTCAATGGCAAAGTGTCTGTTGATTTCAATGAGGCCATTTCATGCTTGCCATCTAAGAGCTGTCGCCCTCTTGCCCATGACCCTTTCCTATTCTCTGCAGGAAGCAGCCAGCAGCTGGTTGTTCTTTCCTGTTCTTGAGGCAGGATTTCCAGTTGTGCGACAGACCTCATTTCCACAGAGCTGGCCCATATCCTGCTGTCCCAGTTCACATGGCAAAGGGTCTTTGATTTGTTGTGAGCCTCTCAACATGGCGGTAGCACGAAAGCACAGTGGTGCCAAGATGTGATGAAGCAACGTTGTGACGAAAGAACTCTTTGTTGGAGAACAAGGAGTAAATTGTGGTATCCCTAGCCCTAAACGCACTGCCTTCAGTAACTCTGACTGTCACGCCTACCATCCTCGAAGTGCCAGCAATATCATAGCCAGTGTTTATAGGCAGTATTGTTGAGGGGCTTGAGTGTTAACCTGGGACTAAAAAGACCTAGGTTCTATTCTTGACTCTTCTGCTGGGTGACTTTTGGCAAAACACTTTAACGTTGTGCCTCAGTTTCCCCATCTGTAAAATGGGCTCAGTGATACTGAACTCCTTTGTAAAGTGATTTAAGATGTTTGTATGATTATTAAGGCACTTGCATATTTGATTCAAATAACAGGCCAAGATTTTGGCTACTAACCCAGCCTTTTGGGTTTGTAAAACTGCACGAGAACTTCATGCACCAATTAAGGTTGTTGGTGGAGTGGGGAAATAATTGACCATTGATGAGGGTTGGCTATGGGCATGGGGTGAAGAAGCAATGGTGATTTATACTTGCTGAGGATCTGGTGCAGTCACTGCACCCTCTTGCTCAGTTGGTCAACATCATCCAACTTGTGCACCAAATGAGGCATGGGGGCGCTGTGGAAAAAGAACATGTGAAAATGTTATTAAAACCCACTCATGACATCCTGGATCTAAGGAAGTCAGTGGTAAAATTCCCATTTCAGTGGAACCAGGATTGCAATCTACAGGTCTAACTCTCTCACGCTCACTAGTCTCACCCCAGCGTAACTTCATTGATATGAGCAAAATTACTCCCAGTAAGAAGAGAATCTTACCACAGTGCAGAAAAACAAGCAGGGGTGAAAGTAACTTAAAGGACTTACTGGTACACCGGAGTCCTGAGTGGGCATGGCCTCAACTAGAAGAGGTGGGACCTTTCAAGATTTAAAGGCCCTGGGGCGCTGGCTGTGGCTGGGAGCCCCAGGGCCTTTAAATCACCTCAGAGCTATGAGCTGCAGACAGGGCTGGTGATTCCATTAGGAGACCCTAGGCGGTTACCGAGGGCACCAGGATTCGGGGGGGTGGCATTTTGTGTGCTCCCCAGGGGGCGCATGGGAGCTTTTGGTTCCACTCCCGTTGCGCCGCTGAAGAAGGACCTTCTGCCGACATGCCGCGGTAAACAGCAGCAGGCAATTGAGCAGCTCAATGACTGCCGTTGTCGCCTGTGGCATTTCAGTGGAGAGTCCTTCTTTGGTGGCATGATGGGAGTGGAATTGGAAGCTCCCACGTGCCCCATGGGGAGCGCACAAAATGCCACCCCCCAAATTCTGCCTAGGGCACCAGAAACCCTGGCACCGCTCCTGGCTGCAGAGGCATCTGGGAGCCCCAGGGCTCAGAGACGAATTAAAGGGCCTGTGACTCTGGCTGCCGTGGAGCTCCAGGTCCTTTAAATCCCTGAAGGAGCCCTGGCGCTGTTGGGGTAGCAGCAGGGCTCTGGTGGGGATTTAAAGGGCCAGAGGTTCCTGCCACTGCGGGGAACCCCAGGCCCTTTAAAGTGCCGCCAGAGCTCCGACAGGGGGCTTGAGCGGCACTTAAAAGGGCCTGGGGCTCCCCGCAGCAACTGGAGCCCCAGACCCTTTAAATCACCACTGGAGAAGCCAGTCCAGTCCGGCATGGCATACCAGCTTTTGCTGTACCGGACCGTACCGGCTTACTTTCACCTCTGGAAACAAGGGGACAATTCTAGGTCTTTCCTGACTTTTGTATGTTTTACTTTAAAATAGTCTTTTAATGGAGTTTTTTTGGCGCATAGAATTGTATTCTACTCATATTTGGTGCATAGAATAGAACAAAGTGCAATCTGGTCTCCATATTGGAAGAGAAGGTTCAGGGTCTGGAGAAACAAGTATCAGTCCTGCATTGCATAAGAGAAAATGAAGATTTCCTGGACCTACGTCAGGATATGCTTCTACGGGCACAACATTCAGAAGAATCAGAGCAGGCTGCGTAGCGGGGACAGAAGGACGGTGAAGAAATTTGGCAGCATGTGACCTCCAGAAGAAGAAAGAGGATCGTCCATGTACCAGCAATGCAGATCCAGGTGAGCAACCATTTTCATGTTCTCTCCACAGGTACTAATGCAGAGAGTGGACTAGAAAGATGATATATCTGAGGGAAGGGAGCAGAAGGAGACTTCACTGATTGGAAGGCATGAGATGCACTGTCCTAGAGATGGGGGTTCCAAGACCACCGCTCCAAGAGAAGGAGGCAGGTGGTGGTGGTTGAGGACTCCCTCCTCAAGGGGACTGAGTCATCTATCTGCCGCCCCTACCGGGAAAACTGAGAGGTCTGCTGCTTGCCAGGAGCTAGGATTCACGATGTGACAGAGAGACTACCGAGACTCATCAAGCCCTCAGATCGCTACCCCTTCCTGCTTCTCCACGTGGGCACCAATGATACTGCCAAGAATGATCTTGAGTGGATCACTGCAGACTATGTGGGTCTGGGAAGAAGGATAAAGGAGTTTGATTTGCAAGTGGTGTTCTTGTCCATCCTTCCTGTGGAAGGAAAAGGCTGAAGTAGAGACTGTCAAATCATGAAAGTCAATGAAAGGCTATGCAGGTGGTGTCTAAAAGGCTTTGGATTCTTTGACAATGGGATGGTGTTCCAAGAAGGGAGAGTGCTAGGCAGAGACTGGTTCCACCTAACAAAGAGAGGTAAGAGCATCTTTGCAAGCAGGCTGGCTAACCTAGTGAGGAGGGCTTTAAAGTAGGTTCACAGGGGGAAGGAGACCAGAGCCCTGAGGTAAGTGGGAAAATGAGATACCAGGAGGAAGCATGAGCAGGAGAGCACAAGAGGGGAGGACTCTTGTCTCATACTGAGAAAGCAGGATGATCAGCGAGTTATCTTAAGTGCCTATACACAAATGCAAGAAGCCTGGGAAACAAGCGGGAGAACTGGAAGTCCTGGCACAGTCAAGGAACTATGATGTGACTGGAATAACAGAGACTTGGTGGGATAACTTACATGACTGGAGTACTGTCATGGATGGATATAAACTGTTCAGGAAGGACAGGCAGGGCAGAAAAGGTGGAAGAGTTGCATTGTATGTAAGAGAGCAGTATGACTATTCAGAGCTCCGGTGTGAAACTGCAGAAAAACTGGAGAGTCTCTGGACTAAATTTAAAAGTGTAAGCAACAAGGGTGATGTCATGGGGGGAGTTTGCTATAGACCACCAGACCAGGGGGATGGGGTGGACGAGGCTTTCTTCCGGCAACTAACAGAAGTTACTAGATCACAGGCCCTGGTTCTCATGGGAGACTTCAATCACCCTGATATCTGCTGGGAGAGCAATGCCTGCTGGGAACTGCTAGGGCCAGTGGAGCAGGGGGCTGGCTGAGGCAGGGCAGGGGGCTGACTGGGAGATCGGGTCTGGCTGCAGGCAGGGCTAAAGGGGGGTGACGGCCTGGCTAGAGATGGGGTTGAGTGGGGACGGGTTGCTGCCTGCTGGGAACTGCTAGGGCCAGTGGAGCAGGGGGCTGGCTGAGGCAGGGCAGGGGGCTGACTGGGAGATCGGGTCTGGCTGCAGGCAGGGCTAAAGGGGGGTGACGGCCTGGCTAGAGATGGGGTTGAGTGGGGACGGGTTGCT
>NC_133775.1:63800691-63834844 GCF_003597395.2 Chelonoidis abingdonii | reverse complement strand
TGGCTTCAGGCAGGGGAGTGTGGCAGGGGTTGGCTGGAGACAAGTCAGGGGGTGTGGGACTGGCTGCAGGCAGGGCAGGGGGTGCAGGGCTGGTGTGGGCAGGGCAGAGGGAGCAGTGCTGGTGTGGGCAAGGGTGTGTGTGGGGCTGGCTGGCTTCGGGCAGGGCCGCGGGGGGGTGGTGCAGCAGGGGTTGGCTGGAGATGGGGCAGGGGGTGCGGCAGGGGCTGGCTGTGGGCAGGGGGTGCAGGGCTGGCTGCAGGCAGCGGCAGGGCAGGGGGGCGGAGCTGGTGCGGGCAGGACAGGGGGAGCGAGGCTGGATGGACACAAGGGAGGGTGTGCAGGACTGGCTAGAGACGGGGCTGGTGCAGGTAGGGCAGGGGGTGCAGGGCTGGAGGCAGGGCAGGGGGTGCGGGGCTGGCTGTGGGCAGGACAGAGGGTGTGAGGCTGGCTGGAGACAGGCTGGCTGCGGGCAGGGGGTGCAGGGCTGGCTGCAGACGGGCTGGCTGCAGGCAGGGCACGGGGTGCTGGGCTGGCTGCAGGCAGGGGCTGGTGCGGACAGGGTGTGCGGGGCAGGTGTTGGCAGGGGGTGCAGCAGGGGCTGGCTGTGGGCAGGGGGTGTGGGTACATGGGGTACAGCCCACCCTGTATGGTAAGTTCCCCCTCCTCCTCCCTCCCCCACCAGGGTAGCAGCAGCAGCCTGGGGCTCGGGGTCTATTTAAAGGGCCTGGGGCTCCCCTGCTTCTACTGCCCCGGCCCTGTAAATAGCCGCCGGAGCCCTGGGAGAGCGGCGGGGCTCCAGAGGCTATTTAAAGGGCTGGGGTGGTAGAAGCAACAGGAGCCCTGGACTCTTTAAATAATCCCCAGAGCCCTGCAGCCCTACCTCAGGGCTCCAGCAGTGGGGCTCTGGTGGCAATTTAAAGGGCCTGGGGCTCCAGCCCCTGCTGGCAGCCCCAGGCCCTTTAAATTGCCCCCTGGGGAAGCCGGGCCACCCCGGTACAGTGCACCGGCTCTTGCCGGTACATCGTACTGGGGCTTGGGCGTGAGGCCTGATTCAGGGGAATTGGTTGAATAGGCATAAAGCTGGCCCTGCATAGAAGCAGCCAATCAGAGCCCAGCAGGCTCAGATAAAAGGAGTGGCAGGAGTTGAGCAAATCAGCGCTTAGCTGTGATCAGAGGGGTGAAGAAGGGGGTTCTGCTCTGGCCTCAGGTGCCTGAGTAAAACGATGGATTTAGAGGCCCCAGAGATGGGGTTGAAGACCCTGATGAGGGCAGAGAGTTTGGTAGACTCTTTGCTGCTTTGGACACATTTTGACTGTGTGACTTGGCCAGAGAGCTGATCCACGGAAGACCTGCCTAATGAGGTTGATCACTTAGAGAGGGTGCTAGAAGCAAGGAAAAAGCTTGCAATACTACACCCAGCGGCTAAGAGGTACTCAGTGAGTGCCACCTGCCAGTCAAAACTTGGTACCAGAAGTGGGATCTCTTCAGACTGAAACAAGGGGACAATGGAGAAATTGATAAATCTTCTAGCCCAGCAGCAGCACAGCTCTGCTGAAACTCAGCAGGTACTGGCTGAAAGGCAACAAGAGGCCCGGCAGGCCACCCAACAATAGTAAGCCGTACTCTTTCTCACTCCTACCTGAGTCTGATGAAGATCTGAATCCGCTCCCTAACCAGATTTGAGCCACTCCAAAATAGTCACGTGATGACTTTTAAAAAAAAGTTTCATGTCTGATTTTTAACATACAGCTCTAATTGTGTGACAGCCTTATGGAGATCCCTGTGCAGTGATATGAGGCTCCATGGGATTTACTAGTCAGTGTGGGAGTTGGAATACCTGAGAGAGCTGCAATCTGTAGCTATCTGGCTAAATAAAACACGGTGTTGCATTTTGGATTCAGTCTGATGTTTCTGCCTTTTCCATAGCCCCACGAGCAATACAGATACACACTCTCCTTGCAAATCTGTATAGAAGCTTCCTTTCTGCTAGTGAGGTTTCCCTCCCAGTCCCCCAGAATCCAGCGCCCTCTGTTTGTTTTTATCTGTGGTTCATGTTCCACAAGGTTTCATCAAAACTAGAGTAGTCTGGGGACATATGGCCCAAGAGCCTACTAAGATTAGTACTGATCTTTGATCCTGTTTGCAAATTGTTCACAGGCATGGTAGCATCTGACACCTGAACTGGATGAAATCTGGTTTTTAAAGTCCCAAGAGAAATCAATGCATGTGTCTCTGTGTGTATTTTTGTTTGAAAAGTGCTTGTAACTGTCTTATTTATATTTAATTAAACTAAAAGACAGACAAAAAAAATCACCTGGCAAAACCAATATTTCAGTGTTAATGTTCAGCCTTGCAATAACAAACTAGTTTGCACTGTATGATACAGGGAAAGTATATGAGACATGATTCAGCCAGGCACATTTGTACAGCATCTAGCACAATGTGGTACCAGTCCATGAGTAAGGTTCCTAGGTGCAATCATAAGCACATTATAGTAAGGCCCATGGAAGTTAATAGGACTTAAGCAAGTCCTTAAACTAAGCACTTGCTTAACATTTTGCTAAATCTGGGCCTTAATTAATAAAATTACAAATCCCTTTTCTTCTTCCCATCAGTGTTAATTAACTTAGTTTAATTCCCTCTTATTAGCTATTTAAATCATAAGAATCTGAGTAGTTCAAAACTCCACAGTAGAATCAAATCAGAGCAGTTGTTTTTTGAAATGTCTGTATAAAACATCACCAAAGGTGATGTCAGCAAATAGCTGCGGGGGCGGAGGGGAGCTGGTGTATAACCCTTTTTCACTTTGTTTTCTGTTTAGAAATCCGAATAAAGTGCCCAAGCAAAATCTCTTGCTTAAAATGCAAGCAAATCACAGAGTACAATGAAACCCCCTCTGTCCCCAGTAGAAATCCAGCTGTAATCATAACATCAGCACTCCATTCTGCCTCAAATGCCAGGAGAAGGGAAATGAGGCTGCCAGCATGCCCTGAAGTTCAATGGTTTCAGGCTATTTCAGATCAAGAAGAGGGGTGAATTCCTAAATGAAGGGTCCCTCACAGTGAATGCCCTGTGAACAGTTGCATCTGTCACTGTATTGAAAACAGTGATCATTCACTAAATTCTCACATGGTTTCCTGGTCCTGCTTGCAGGCCGGGGGCTCGGTAGGGAAAAGTGTGATAAGAGTCAGATCGAAGTGGTGTGAGTTATGCCTCTCTGTTTTAGGGATCAGGCTACTTTGTCTCTCTCTGTTCACGGATCCTTGGGTTCTCGCTCTGAATGCTAAAGTGATATTACTTTTGTTGGAAGGCTGCAGTGTATTTGATGTTTTCATCTAACCTCTCTGTGTGCACACCATGAACATAACATCATAAACAGGGGAATGTTGCTCAGATGCCTCCTCCGACTGCGTTTCCGGCTCTGTGGCATGGCGAGAGAGGCAGTCTGGTAAATAGGGTGATACCAGGACATTTAGAATTTTTTATAGGGCAAAACTAACATTTAAAATTCTACCTGGAAAACTAACTGGCAATTGAAGTGGATTAACAAACTCCCCTATGGTTTTGCATTGTAAAGTTTTATTGCCACCTGGTCTATAAAGGTTTATAGCCTCTCATTTGTTCATAAAACAATAAAATAATTTCTCTTCTCTCTAGGTTCTGACACTGTGCTTTTTACTACAGTATCTGAGGGTTCCTCAGAAATCCTATGTCTGCCAAACATATTCCAGGGACATCTGGAGCGAATTCTTCATTATTAGATTAAATAGATAGATCACTGCTTCAAATCTACCATCACATGTGATTATTATAGCTCATCCTATCTCATTGTCTCTATCCTTCCACACATTGTATTCCTGGGCTCCTCTCAAAAGGGCAACTGTAAGTCTGATCTGCAGAGAGAAATTAATTCTCTTTAGTTATTTGTGTCCCATGTTCCCCAGTCATGTTTTCAGAATGGGATCAATAAGTTATACTAAAGAAGCATACGTTATAGTTCTACAGTTATTGAAATAATTCATGTTGTGACACTGTGAATCTTTATACTATAGATGAAAACCTTTACAATGGTGCCCATCATTTGCCTGTATCTATGCTGTAGTTGTGGTATGTTGCTTACATTTTATTATGCATTTTCATATTATTGAGCATGTACTGTTTCCTGTTACTTACACTCATGGTTGCACAGCAGTGAAAAATGCTATACATGTGTAATTAAGCTTTTAACTAAAAGTTCTTTGATATTCTGTTTCTCAAATACTATGATATGATTTGAAATTGTAACCAAATATGGCACAGTCTGGTTTTCAGAGTTGCTGAGCACCTGCAGCAGCTCCTTTTGGCTTATGTCATGATATGTAGAATCACAGTTCCATCTTAAATGAGATATTTATTCACGAAAATAGCCACAACCATGGACAAACAAACAGGTTTCCACACAATCTGAGTTCCAATTTTGTCATCTTTGTTTACCAGGAGCCGTGTTCATCCTGAAACTGCACAGCACACAGTGGCTGAATAATATACAGCAAGTACATCATTACATTGTCCATGGGAGCTGTGGGTGTTCTGTGCTTTTGAAAATCAGGCCAGTTAGGTTATGTCTATACTGCAGCGTAAGTGCAGGGTTAGTAGAACTCAAGTTAGCAGACCCTGGGTTTAACCTAGGGCTTGAGTGTCTACACTAGTTTCAAGTATCAGAGGGGTAACTGTGTTAGTCTGGATCTGTAAAAAGTGACAAAGAGTTCTGTGGCACCTTATAGATTAACAGATGTATTGGAGCATAAGCTTTCGTGGGTGAATACTCACTTCGTCAGACGCATGTTAGTCTATAAGGTGCCACAGGACTCTGTCGCTTTTTACACTAGTTTGTAAGCCCAGGCTAGGAATTGTTGAACCCTGAGTCCCAACCTGGGACTCCAGCCTCTACATTGCATAACATGGGCCAGAGTCCAACCACCCCAATCCCAGGCTTTCTAGAGCCCTTCCAAAATGTGGCCGCTCTAGCACTTTGCTCGTAGTGCAGTGGGGGAAAACTTGGCTGTCCACCAAACTTGATTGTCCCTAGGACAAAGAAAGTCAGCCTGTGGAATACTTTTGGCTAACTCCCAGAGCACAAATCCAATAGGGCTACGTCTACACTGCAAAGCAATAAGGCTTGATGCCTGGATTCTGGCTTGACTCAGGCTCAGACCCTCCACCTCCATGGAGTACTGGATCTGAGCCCTGGGTCTGTGCTATTTGTGTGTAAATGGAATGGAGGGATTAGGCATGACCCTGGGTTTGAATCCTGGGCTTACCTCTAATAGGGACACACATAGACAGAGTTAAGTTTGCTCATATAGCCTTAACTTTGGCATTTTCTGACTTTCCAATGCCTATCTGTATAATCTTAATGTTCTTGTAAAATAAGTTTTACATGCAATTAGATACATATGCAAAGGTACATCTGTTGTGAATAGATTGAAAACATTCAATTCCCTCCATATTTGAGAAAAGGGCAGGGGGTTGCCAACATGCGATGGGGATACCAGCCATGCACTGGGCCTGAAGGGGTTAAGGAGAGCCCGTGGGTACAATCACCCTTACCTGCTATAACTGCAGTAGGTGTCAAGTCTGGAGGGTGGAGCTAGGAGGACAAGCCCAGCTTGGTGAAAGGGAGGAGACATCTTGAGTTAGCTTTAACTGGAGACTGCCTTGAAGGTGGCTCGAAGGAGGGACCACCTGAGGCTAGAGCTTAACTGGAGACATCTAATGTCAAAGCTGCCTTGGCCAGGTAGGCCTGGGGCAGGACCTTTTCAAACTCATAACTAGTTTGGCTCCCCTTTTGTTTTGGGCCCGGCTGAAGAGTTGGCTGGGGAAAAAGTGTGAGAGGCGTGGCCACAGGGCACATTGGGAAATGGCGCAAGGAGACAGAGGGGTCAGTATCCTGAACTGACAGCACAACTGCCCATCTCACTTGGCTGGAGCTGACCTAAAGTGAAGAGAGATGAAAGTCAAATACCCTGAGACTAGCACTTCTAGGTTATCCTCCGCTTTCTGGGGCAGGCAGATCAGAAACAGAGCTGGCAAACAATGCGATGGTTCTGGGAGGCCTGAAAGGTGCTGTGAAGAGTCATTTGCATTGTATGCAGGTTGCCACTACGTGTGCTGCAATCAAAGACGGGGGCTAGGCCTTTGCTGCCAAAATAAGATGATAGCATGTATTAGCTGAAAATCCCAGGGGAGACAAAGTTCTGTATTGATTTACCTTCATGTAGCTAGTCAAGGTCGACTCTGAGTGGAGGTGCAGTGTTGACCTCTGGTAGCAATAGCAAGGTAAAAACTACCTGTGCTTTGTCTGTCCTAGGAATTAACAGCAAGAGAGTTAATGTGCATTAGTTAGCTTTCTGCAGAGAGCCAGAGAGAGAGAGGAAGCGGTAAAAGATGAAGAAATGTGACTGGATAGTTTATGGACCTGTGCTATAGGTTCAAAGGTCAGCTGTTATCTTGCAGGGGGAAGCTGAGACTGGGGAGGGGAAGGGGCGCAGGCATGGTTGAAACAGGCCCTGCTTTTAAGT
This sequence comes from Chelonoidis abingdonii, assembly GCF_003597395.2. NCBI lineage: Eukaryota > Metazoa > Chordata > Testudines > Testudinidae > Chelonoidis > Chelonoidis abingdonii. Next base: position 63,828,284 of record NC_133775.1, on the reverse strand, counting down.
AGCAAACTGCCGCCCTCCCCCGATGAGACAGGTTTTAAAACAACTTATCCCCCTGTTCTCTTTCTCCCCGCCTCGGTTAGCCCTGGCTGGTTTGTCTGGCTGTGCTGTTGGCACTGTGTTGCAACACAACAGAGAGGAGCCAAAAAAGCAAACACTCGCCCGTGAGCCAAAAAAAAAAAAAAAAAAAGCCCTAAACCCAGCCCAGGTCAAGGTCTGGGAGGTAAATTTGTAACTTGGGGCAGATTGTCGGGAAGCAGGTTATAATGTGCAAACAGGCTTCTCGCTCCCGCCTCCCCCGAGGGTCCCCTTTGTCAGGGTGACCGGAGAGCCCTTCCCAGGCCAGTGAGCTGAAGGGCAGGGACACAGCTCAGAGATGCAGGTCCCCCAGTGCATGGCGACGGGCTCCTTTCCTCCTTTCCGTAAGTCCCCACCTCACCCTTTCTTAAAATGTAAAGCCGAATGGTGCTGAGCTGACGCTGTCAAGCCGAGCGAGCAGGGCCATACCCATTGCCTTGAATTCAACTCTGCCAGGAGAGGGGCTGATAGGGTGACCAGACAGCAAGTGTGAAAAATAGGGACGGGACTGGGGGTAATAGGAGCCTATATAAGAAAAAGACCCAAAAATTGGACTGTCCCTATAAAATCGGGACATCTGGTCACCCTAGGGGCTGATGAGACACAAGGGCTGCCTGGGGTCTTTACAAATAGCAATGCTCCATTGTTTTCCTTGGGGCTTTGCAACAGCATGGCTCTTCTCTGCCCTCCTGTAGCAGTCCTGGACACCCTGCAAGTTGAGGTTTGTTGCAGTGTAACTTGGGTGCCAACATGCAAGTTTTGGAAAGAAACAAGCTTTTGCTGCATTGGGTAGAAATCTCCCATTGCTCCGTGTTTCATTTATTTCTCCCTGATAAGCCTGGGTTCATAAAAGAATAAATGAGAGGTGAGCCTGAGACACAGTGTTCAGTAAATGTTTTCCTCTTATAGTGCATGAACAATAACGTGCATGAAAAAGAAGTGGGAATGAGATGCAATTCTGTAACATATGCATACAGCTTGGGGCTCACACTTTGTATTAAGGGTACATTTATAAAACAGTTTATAAAGGTTAATGATTCATAGATGTTATGGGCACGCACAGGTGATTGTAAGTGTAAGCACATGCTTGTATTGGAACATTTAGTGGTGGAAACAAGTGAAGAATCAGGTGGGAAGATCCATAGTTTCTTGGTTTGGTTTTGGGGCACTCTGATTTGCCGGGGCTGACTGGGGTGGTTCTGCTGGATGGGCCAGAATCCTCCACAAATGAGGCATGGCAGTCACTAGGCATGCTCCTGAGCTGTTTGAAGCTACTTAGGTGATTTCCATTGTGAGCATGTAGCCTGGCAGGACATGCTCAGAATTGCTCTCTGATAGAGCCAATGGGAACTCAAGGGGAAGGGGCAGAGTTTATAAATAGGAAGAGTAGGGGCTAGATTAGAGTGGAAGATTTATGTTGGGAGCAGTACAAGGATCAGAAGTCTGTACTATAGGGATTGAATTCCAGGGACTTTACCTGTTTTGTGGGATTTAGATAGCAGGCTGCTTGCTCGCCCACCCCTCTGCAGAAGAGGAAGAAGAGGACTAAAATGGCTGTAGGCTGTGCAGATTGCAGAGTGGTGTGGCAAAGACTCAGGGGGAGTTTGAAAGAGACTGGGGGACTAGCACTTATTTCCCAGCTTTAAGGAGATGGCATGCCCAAGCCCCAGGGAAGTGTATGTATGTGCATGTGCTTAATTATACTTTGCATGCTCATGATAGTAACAAATACCAAAACTTGGGGGGGAGGAGGCCCCCTTAAAGGAGTGTAGTCAATAAACAGGAGATGTTATTGATAATATTCATAATTGTTTCAAGGGTTATAAGCAAACTGTTATGTATGCATAACTTTATAGAGCTTTAGTATATGTTTCTCTTTAGTGATTTTGAGCCACTCTCCAGTTACATATTTAATTCTATATTATACATCAGCATGGAAAAAATTGATATTTTTAAAATCAAATTTTTAATTTAAATCTAACTTTATTTAAAATTTTTAAATTTAAATGTTGTTGTCATTAAAAATAAACCTACTTAAAATTAAATTTGAAAGTAGGACAGTCTATGTTAAGGTCTAAATTTACAATAATCTATTAATTTCATTTAAGTGAAATAAAACTAATGCGAAGCGGTACCTATTTCCTGCTGAAGTTTTAAAGCAAGTCACAGCACTGGTCTGGTGGAAGTCTGGCTAAGCACCCGGAACCAGAGTTTGTTGAAGAAGGATGAATTGGAGAGGGTTCAGAGAAGAACCATGAGAATGATTAAAGGATTAGAAAATCTACCTGATAGTGATAGATTCATGGTGATAAACTCAAGTGAAAGAGAAGGTTAAGGGGTGACTCGATTTCAGTCAGACTGGATGATCACAAATGAATCCCTTCTGGCCTTGAAATCTATGAAAAAGTGCTAAACCAGCTTTTGACAGCAGTAGTCTTTTCTGCAGGTGCAGAAAGATTATTTTGTTCATTTCAGTTTATTCAATTCAGTTCAATGACTAGTTTATTCAAAGTAAAGACACCAATTGAAAGTTGAAAAGCAGGAAAGCTTGTTTTGTCCTCCCCTCCCCCCACATCTTCCAATCTGTGAATAAAAATCAGGTACAAGGGATGCAATCTACTAGTTCTAAAATCTCAAAGGGCATGGCAACCAGAGACAATTAGTTCAATTCACTAACTACAGATGATACTTACTTTGTTTACTAAATCAGTTAGTTTTAAATGCAAAACATATTTTGATCCTCTTTTTTCCTGATGTATCCAGCACATTTAAGGTATTTTTTATTTAACTGTTAAAAATGCTGTTTTTGACATTTTTAAATGAATTCTAATTTCTATCCAAATAAGGCTTGACACAAACCCAAAGTAAAAAATTAATAATCATCTAGTAAATAAGAAATGCATCATTCACCATTTTCTAACATAAAATATAAAAATTATGAATCTGAAAAAATGTTTTTTTAATGATTGTTAACCAGCGAGTATTGACTTTTCTTTAGGAAAATAATACTAAGTATTGATTATTTAAATCAAGTTTTCCTACTTGCTGATTTAAATCAATCCACCTTGTAATATGTATCAAACTCCTGGTCTGTACCCCAGCAGAGAGGTAAACTGAGGTACAGGAAAACAGAAAAAAATGTTATGCCTAGCATTACCCTGGTGCTTTTTTCAAGCCTGGTTCCCCTAAGTACATCAGTAGGAGGGGATATAGATGCTTATAAAAGCAACCTGTTAAGCTGCTGGACTCTAACAATTAGTAACAATTGATCTAACTGCTTATTACACTGTCAATCATTTTATTAGGGGAACAGAGTGGGTGATATAATGTCTTTTATTGGACCAACTTCTGCTGGTGAGAGAGACAATCATTTATTGACCCCTTACTAACTATTTATACATGCACCCTAAATATATTACCCATCTTGGGTCAGTAAAGGGTTCCAAATCTCAGAGCACACATGGATTGAAGCAGCAGTTAAACTCACTGTGTCTTTGCTAAATCGAGTTCTGTAAACTGTTAATGTCAGGTTAACAAAGATATCAATGAGCGCATTGAAAGATTCATTGGTTCGCAAGCTGTAGGTTATGTAAACTGATTAATAGTTGTGAGGCACAAGATAGTCAACAGAATTTCCCAGTGGATAATAGGCAAGGTGTACATATTGTTTTCAAATCACTACTTTAAATAGTCCAAACTATTGCCGTGAGTAGAGTTTATCTGTCATGCAGTGTTGTGGCTGGTTTTTCACAGATGCTCAGACTGATGGGAGCTGGTCATACAGCGGAGAACCAGGCCCTATGTCTGTACCTTGGGACTGCAAAACGGAGGTCTCACTCTAACAAGCCAGATTCCTTCTGTGATCTGGCCCCTTTATACTGGCCATAGTCACTGTGTCTGGTTTAGAGCTGCTCTGATGCTGCTCTGAACTAGGCAGGTAGAACTAGACTCAGAATCAAGTAGCTGCAAGCTGCTCCTTTGGATATCCTCTCCCCCTTAACTGCACCCTGTGAATACTGAGTATAACTACTAGTCTGGCCATGTGATCGTAGCAGCATTTTGCAGCCGCTTGGCATGGCTGTAAATGTCTATACCAGGCACAGGGCAGTGGGGAATCAGGACCAGAGGGTTGAACTGGATACAGAATACTGAACGAAGAGTAGAACTGGGGTGAGCTATTTGTAGGCTATGATTTTTTGACTAAAATTCATCTGGTTTCTTGTTTGAGAACAGACTGATTTTTATGAGTTTGTGTGTGATCGGTGATTTGCTCTGAGCAAACAAATTTCAGCCCACGGATTGCTTACAAGCTGAGCCTGGTGGGTGTATTTCCTTTTTGTTGTTACTGCTGCGTGATTAGTCACCTTAAAGATATAAGTCCAAAATCCAGGGACTCTGACCCCACCCCATGAAATAAGCTGTGTGCTGGGTAACTCTGGAAGATAGGAGGAAGGAGGAGGAAGTGTGTGTGTGTGTGTGTGCGTGTGTAAAATCTGTCTGCCAGACTGCAGAGTCAAGCAACATTCAGGATTTGTGATTATATCAGTTAGACAAGAGAGGTAATGTGCTCTAGTGGAGAAGGCACTGGAGTGGGAGTCAAGAACCTGAGGTTCAGTCCCTGGCTCTGCAACTGATTTGCTATGTAAGCCTGGCCAAGTCACTGTGCTTGTTTCCCTGTTCATGTAGACTGTACGATCTTGGGTTTGTCCCTTAACGTGTGCAGAATACTTAGCAGGATGGGGCTCTGCTCTCAGGGCTTGCAGGTACTATTCAATGCCAGTAATAACTGTCTAAAAGCCCTCAGGATACCAGGGTGCTAGATGAATTTGTGCACAAACCGGACAGGTGTCTCTGCATTGCTGAGTTGTATGAGTTGCTGCAATCCTATACGATCATTTGATAGCTGGAGACAATGTTTCTGTTGCTCATTCACCTTAACACAGTGGGGATGTTAACAGTGGAAAACAGCCAGTTAAATTTGGATTAGGGGGGATAGGCACAGGAATCAGTAGTAGTTTTGCAGGGGAGGGGGCTGGTGGTGTAAGGTTTGTAGGCCTCCCAGGAAAGTTGAGGCCAGCTTTGCCCATGAGAGCTATGAGGATGGGAGAACACCCCTGACTATGGATGTCTGAGTCAATCTTAGCAGCATGTGTGGAACAGACAAGCGTCATGCTGCCAGGAGTAAGATATGTGGAATTCTGAGTGTCAAGGACCAGTGTGTTGCCATATTGGCTTGAGTGGTTTGCTACAATTCAGGGTCTTGCAGGGTTGTTTCCATTAGGCTGAGAAATCAGTGATGAGAGTCAGGTATTTTCATGCAGTTTATTCAGTCTTCTTTCCCAGAACATAGTTAGAACAAACAACGCCAGGCAGTTTCCTTGCTGAGATCCCACTCCAGCAATCTCTGTGCCCAAGAAGGCCTCTGCCATTGTTTTTTCTCAGGATCACGCTTGCAACACCTTCTCCTGTGAGCATTGAAGGTCTGGTCTACTCTACAGAGTTAGGGTGATGCAAGGCAGCTTATGTCGCCCTAACTATGGAAGTGCTGACATTTAAATGTGGCTCCCGCCGACATAACTGCCCTGCTATGCTGACTAATAACTCCACCTCTATGAGAGCTGCAGAGTCAATGTCAATGTAGTTAAGCAACACTGACGCTGCGGTGACGTATGTCAACTGTTACTGGCTTTCAGGAGCCATCTCGCAATGCTGCAGACCGACAATACAATAGATTCAGGTGCTCCCAGTGAGGGGACACACTGCTGACACAAGGACCAAAGTGTAAACATGCACAAGCGGTGTAGTTACGGTGGCAGCTATATGCCCATGTAAGTTAGATCGACTTAATATTGTAGTGTAGACATGACCTAAGGTAGTTACATGGCCCCGTCACCAGAGTGTCTGAGCACTCTCGCAGTCGTTCATATACTTGTCCTCATAACACCCTAGTGAGAGAGGCCCTGCTGGTAATCTTATTATACAGATGGAGAACTGAGTCATGGGAAGAGTAAGATCATACAGGAAATGATCAGAGCAGAGACTTCCTGCTCAAACACACACCGCCTACAATTGATAACCTAGCCCTGCTTTTGCAACTGGGGAAACCCATCAGTCCACACAGCTTAGCTCTGACCTGCCACGTGGCCTATTGCTTGCTTTGGGTCGTCCTCACTGTCCCTGGCTGTTTATGCTTGCTCCTTTTGTTGAGTCTGGAGGAGGGTGCTTGTCACCCATTGGCTTAACGAGGTCTGTGATATATTTTTGGTTAAGATTTAACAGCCATTAGCACCTTTCAGCATAGGAAGTGATTGACAAATATCTCTCATGATCTTGGCCTCAGACACTCATCTAAACATGAAGAAAGCAAGACATTAAGGCCAAGTCCAGTGTTTCATGCCCTGCCTCAGTCTAGTCATTTGAATGTCCAGCATTCCCAGTATAGGTTGAATGCTCTGTGTCTGCTTCTGCTAGTCTTTTGTTGTGTCCTGTGTTCTTAGAGATGTTCAGGTGACGTGTAAACTTCCCTGTCACCAGCTGAGGCAGGACGTAGTGGGAGGAATATAGACTGAGGCCTGGTCTTTGCTACAAAGTTAGATTGTTGTAAGTTGCCCTGCATCGACCTAGTTGTGCATATGTGTACGATTAAGTGGCCCATTATGCCGACATAGTAACGCCACCTCCCTGAGCAGCGTTGAGCCAAGGTTGATGTACAGAGATAGGCACAGCGCAAGTGTAGACATTGCATTACCTATGTTGACCCTAATGGTCCTCCAGCAGCTGTCCCACGATGCCTGACACTGACCGCTCTGGTCACCACTGTGAACTTCACTGCCCAGGGGTCCTGGAGTCCAGCAGCTACTCTCCCCTTAAAGCCTGTAAATTTCTCTATTTCCTTTTCCTGATTGCCCGAGTTGGTGAGCACGCCTAGCAGCTCTTCATTGTTGTGTGCAGCTACCCAGCCGACCATGCCAGCTGCATGCTCCAGCAATGCTCCTGCCTGGAGTAGATGAGATATTGGATCTCCTGGACCTGTAGGGAGAAGAGGCTATGCACCCACAGCTCTAGACTAGCTACAGAAATATGAACCTCTGTAAGCAGGTTGCTCGGGGGATGCAGGAAAAGGGCTATGACAGGGATCAGCAGCAGAGCCACGTGAAAGCCGAGGAGCTGCAAATGATGTACCATAAGGGTCAAGAGGGCCAACAATCGATCCAGTCCCAAGCCATGGACCTGCTGTTTTTACAATGAGCTGTATGCCTTCCTCAGGAGAGACCTCACCACCATTCCACACAACACCTTTGATATCTCCAAGGAGCCCGAGTCATAGGATTCTGCCATGAACTGTGAAGTGGATGAGGAAAAGTAGGAGGAGAATGGCAACTGAGGAATCCAGCTGCGCAGCAAGCCAGGATCTGTTTTTGACTCCACCAGTCAAGCACGGTTGAGTCCGATAAAGGAGAAAGAACCCTGGGTAAGGGTATACATAAATTTTCCATTACAGGGATGCTCCCCCGGCCCCTGCAAATAGCAGGACACAGCCTTTGACTTTTCATTAATTTACTTTGTGCTAGAAGATGGAGTGGCCCAACCAAGATAGAGTTGCTATCTGCTTTTCAGTCACCTATAGAGTTCGGTGGGGGCGAGGGTAGGGACGATGACCACCATGTGGAGCAGTTTGTTTATGCACGCAGAGATGTCCCTTGAATTCTCCTGAGAGATCTTAATGAAACTTCCATGGAGGTCCTCTGCAGTCCTCTCCCAAAGGTTTTTAGGGATGGCAGCTTTATTTCTTCCTCAGTGGTAGGATGCTTTTCCACGTCAGTCAGCAATAACTTCAGCAGGCACCATTGCAGTATAGAAGTTAGCAACATATGGGTCCAGGCAGCTTCAGGACACCAGCAGCAGCTGTGCTCTCCGCAGCTTTGCTACCCTCAGGAATGAGATATCAGCTAAAATCACTAATGCCAGTATTCAGTGCCATTGCCCTATGGTACTAGTTATAGGCCCCCAAGCGAATCCTCCTCATTTCCCTAACCCCCTGTAGGCCATACTCACCGTGGCTGGTGCTGTGACTGGTGCCTTGCACAAGTAATCCCAAGCAGAACTGTGAATGAGCAGGTAGTGCTTAAAACTTTAGGGGAGCAAGGGGAGTGAGTTCTGCCTCTTAACTTTTGCTTTCTTTCATGATGATAGTGATAATGGTACCTGTGTGTGTTTTATCTGCAGCTGCTGCCATTGTGGCCTTGAGCCTCCTCTTCCGCACCTGCAGAATGCCCGAGTCAGATAAAGGGGAGAAAGAAGAGGATTTGGGATGACATGTTCAGTGAAATCCTGCAAGCCAGGGCTGCACTGGACCATGAGCACAAGGCCTGGAGAGTGAACATTGAAGACAGCCTGGAGAAGGAAAGAATGGAGAGGAGAAGCACCAGACATAATGGGGCTTCTCCGGCAGCAAACACAGATGCTGTAGACTCTGGTGGACCTACAAGTTCAACAGTCCTGGGCTTGCCTCCCTCTGCAGCCCATTGAGAACTCAATATTGGAACCTCCCTATTCCACCCTCATAGGCATAGTTTGACTTCTGTATGGCGGCAGAGGGAGCAGCTCCAGCCAGACCAATGGGGCTGTGTGTGTAGGGCAAATTCTGTGTGTGCTCAAGACTTACCATCTATGTGTAGCTGAAATGAACATGAATGTTCTCTTCCCTTCATAAGTTCCTCACTTTTAATTTATTAAGTTTTAAATACATTTGTTTTAAAAATTTATAGTTTATTTTTTTTGCATTGAATTCTGTTAAAAAATACAGCTCTCTTATTTAAAACATAACTCATCTTTATTAATTTGCAACACCTGCTACCGAATGCTTAGCAGGCCTGAAAGTAACCAATTACTTGTTACTGATAATGTGACACAGCTCATAGGATAAGCCACAAACAAAATTAATAGAGGTATTGGCAACGTTATATTCCTACATGTACAACAATCACCACACAACTCCTAGCAGGGCCAGGTAGAGGATTGTGCAGCAAAACACGTTGCTATGGCTCACTGATAAAATGCTCTTTCAAAGCCTCCTTGAGCCATATAGCTACTCAATGAGCTCTTCTAATAGCTCTTGTATTGGCTGTTTAAACTCAGCAGACAGCCGCTCCACCTCTTCCCTCCACCCTAGCAGAAAGACTTTCCCCCTTTGCGTCACAGATATTATCCAGGACAAAGCAGGCAGCTATAACCATTGGACCAATAATATCCCAGTCTTGTGAGTAAACAACGCCAATGTCCCTTCAAGCGACCAAAAGCACATTCAACTGTCATTCTGCCCCTGCTGAGCCAATAGTTGAAACACACCTTGGTGCTGTCGATGGCCTATGTATGGGTTCATGAGCAAGGGGTAGCCTGGGTTGCCCAGGATCACTACTGACAGTTCAACATTCCCAGTGGTAATCCACCAGTCAAGAAAGAAAGTCCCCACTTGTAGCTTTCTGAACACTCCTGTGTTCTTGAAGATGCGAGCATCATGCATTATCCCTGACTAACCAACACTTATGTTGGTGAAGCCTTCCCAGTGATCCCCGGATGCTTGTGTAACCATAGAAAAGTAGTCCTTTCTGTTGATGTACTTTATGGCAAGGTGTTCTGGTGCCATAATAGGGACGTGTGTGCTGTCTAGCACTCCACCGCAGCTCAGGAATCCCATTACTGCAAATCCATCCACTATGTCTTGCACATTGCCAAGAGTCACAGTCCTGTGTAGCAGGAAGTGATTAATGGCATTGCACACCTGCATGACAACTGCCCCTGCAGTGGATTGCCTGACTCCAAACTGATTTCCAGCTGACCAGCAGCAATCTGGCATTGCAGGTTTCCACGGTGCCACCCCCACTCGCTTCTCCACTGTTAGTGCAGCTCTTATTTTGGTATCCCTGTACTGGAGGGCTGGAACAAGTTTGGTGCATAGATCCAGGAATGTTGCCATGTGCATCTGGAAGTTCTGCAGCTGCTGCTCATCATCCTAACCCTGCATCACGGTGCAATCTCACCAGTGAGTGCTCATTTCTCAGGTCCAGAAGTGGGGCTCCACCATTTGCAGCTGTTCTGTGAATGTCACCAACCACAACAATCTGTCCTCCAAGAAATTATCATGTTCCCTGCTGATTTGATGGTTCTTGTGGCTTTGCAAACACTATAGGATTGTGCATCCTGTGCTTGCGATGCTCATGGCAATAGTACAGAGATATGCAGGCTCCATGCTTCTGCTGGAGATGGTGGAGAGTGAGGAGGGTCAAGTGGGTCTGTGGGATTTTGAAAAAAGACATGAAAATTATATGATACAGTTGTCATTATGGGATGGATTGGAGACTTGCACACTGGGAGCATGGGGTTAACTTCCCAATCACCCCTGCGCAACTCATTTTGGCCCCATTATGCATTGCCATAACTTCCCAAAAGAGACAGCACTGGATGGTGGCAGACTGCACACTGAGTACCTAACTGTGGTGCACTGCCCTTGCACTGACACAAGCACTCCTGGTGAGTATGCATAAAGAACCAAGTACGTATGCGCACAAGCAAGATATTCACAGCGGTGGCCCTTGACATAAGTTTGTAGTGTAGATATGGCCTTAGTAGGGTGACCAGACAGCAAGTGTGAAAAATCGGGATGAGGGTGGGGGTAATAGGAGCCTATATAAGAGAGAGACCCCAAAATTGGGACTGTCCCTATAAAATTGGGACATCTGGTTACCATAGGCCTTAGTGAGGGGAGTTGGTCAGCTTTTAGGTATGTTCCACCCCAGGCCCTCAAAGGTTTTGGAATCCCTGTTGCTTTTGAAAGACATGATCAATATAGATGTTGGTTTCCCTTCAAAAGATCAGGGTCCCTGATTGCATACCAGTTATAGGAGGACTATGGGACAGATCTATGGACTGCTTCTAGCTGAGTCACAGAGTTGTCATCTGGCTGGGACTCCTCAGGTATGGACCCCAGACCTCTGGGGAAGAAATATCTGAACCCCACTCGTTTCCAATTTTATATAATTTATTAGCAAAACTAAATAGCTGAGCAAAAAGCATAAAATAAAATGCGTCTAAATACATTAAATTAACAGAGTGAGTTTATATCAAATCCTCAACCAAATCTACTTATCAGGTTGATTAAATTGTATCAAGTAAACCCACAATTTATAAACTGTATCTACTAATCTGGGATGGCAACAATTTTGTATAGCTGTCAGCTCCCAAACTCAGTGTATTATTAATCTCCATGCCACTCAGTATGTTTATTCCAGCTGAATGGCTGGCTAGATGGAGGGTTAGATCGCTCACAGGTTGAAATCAATGTTGAGACTGTTGGCCTGATGCCAATTAAGGCGGCCTGCCAAAACAATGGGTGAGAGCTAATCTCCTCAACCCTCCCCCACATCCTATATAGCATTACATGGAACATTCCAATACAATTCAAGACTACATAGCTTGCCAGTCACATTCTTGCAAACAAAATATATGCATGCAAAGAGTCAAAATTCAGTTTCTGATTGGCTGAAACCCTACCATGATCTCCAATGAAAATAACACTTTTCTATTCAACTGATTTATGAGAAATAATTAAATACGCATCTTGTCCTGAGGGAGGATATTAAAGGGTTTGATGCCATATCATTAGTAAGGGACAGTTAAGTAGCTTGTCCTGTGACAGCTCAAAAGTCTTTTTAATGTGCTGTAATTAGGGAGGGTTAAGGCAAATAGAAATGTAAGATACATTGAAGCTTATTCATCTTTTGTCCCTAATATAGAACATCTTTGCCTTATGATTTTTTTCCTTATAGCTTTGAGATTTGTATTGATGAGCAATTCAGTTGTATTAGCATTGTTGTATTATAGCTCGTGGCAAATGCTATCCCTTAGTTTGTAAAGTAGTGTCCATTAGAACTACACATGACTCTTTGAAATTTAACTTTGCAGCTATAGTCTTGTAGTTAAGACACTGGACTGGGATTCAGGAGACCTGGATTTAAGTCCTCTGCCACAGATTTCTTCTTGTGTGATTTTGGGCAAGTCACTGGCGCATGTCACACTACAGAGAACTAGGCATTCTTCTGCCAGCATAGCTATATCACTTCCCTGAATGATAATAGCTATACCAACAGAAGCCCTTAGATGCTTGAGCTTTTCCAGCCCAAATGTGCTTTCTGAATAATTCCCTAGAGAACAGTAAGTCTGCAGCTTTGCACAGACTTTATTTTAAATCAGGTGTAATATAAGAAGGATGAACATTTGAAAATGTGTCCCAGCACACGGCCAGTAGGAAAGTCCATTACTTTATAAGCAGGGGTGTTGATGCTGGTTGTGTTGTGCATGTATATTTAAGGACCTGATCCAGCTACTTGCTGAAGCACATACTTACTTTTAAGCATTTATAGAACTCCTCACATCACTAAAGTTAAGCATGCGGCTAAGTGCTTGGTCTAGTGATGTAATTGTCCAGTCAAATGTTTTGGGAAACCCAGGATCAATTAAAATGGGCTTAGCAGGATGAGTCCTTCTCCACTAACGTGCCTCTTTACAGATCAGACAAGGAGTATGATTAGGAATAAGGAAATCCTGAGTTCAAGTCCTAAATGTTCACTGACTAGCTTAATAATTAGTTATTCCAGTAGTTCCCATACTGTGGCCTGTGGAAAGCTTTCTAGCAGCAAGGGGCTGGTTTCTTTTCCTTCCTTGCAAATAAGAATCCGGATGCTTGTAAAAACAACTGGAAAGAAAGAGGTGGAATCAAACCAGGTGGCTTTAAGGGCTGCTACTACAAAAGAGGAGAGGAAAGAAGAGCTGCCCTCAGGGACTGGAGCCCTGACCAGAGTGATAGCTGCAGGCTATTTGCAAAGAGAGAAATGTTCAGTGAGAGAGGCACCAGGCAGCATGATGTTGGGTTCAGGGGGAAACAGGATCAGGCACCTGGGCAGCGTGGCCAAGAGTGAAGGGAACCACATGGCAGGGAAACATGTGCAAGGGCAGAGGGGGAGGAGCAGAAGTCAGACAAATATGGCAGGAATCAATGGGGGAAGAGAGGACAGGACAGATGGGAGGGGGAGATGAAATTAAGAGCACGAATAGACAGTGTGATTGGCTTTCTAACAAATGGGCAAAACGCCGCAGTAAAGTTTATTGTATGTACATCCCTTATGTCATTCTCCTTCCAAGAATTTGCTGCAGTTGCTACAGGGATGTAGTAAGATTGTGAATGGGCAAAGGGCGTGGTCTGTTCATTCACGATTCATAGTGCAATGATCATGGGAGGGGAGGTGGTCTGCACAATCATGAATGGGAGAAGAAGTGATCTGGTGGCTCATTCATGCATGGGAGGAGGAAGGAGAGGGTTCAGTTACGAATAGGAGGGGGTATCTTCAAACTGTATGAAGAGAAGCGAATAACACTGTGAAAAAGCTTGAGAACCTCACAGATGCTGCCATCGGAAATTTGGCTACTCCCTACTTTAATTGGCACCTTCTTACCCCCTCATGTTAGTTGCTTTGCCCAATACAGCCCATTCTGCCAGCCCCTGGATGACACCAGCTTAGGGCTTGTCTATACAGGAACGTTTTACCACTTATGCCAGGATTGTTAAACTGATCTAGTTATACCTGTAATATTCCTCATGTGGACACTCTCATTCCAGCATCATCCTCTTCTTCCAGACTTAGTCCCATCTCTATGGGGCTGGCTTTTCAAATTCTTCTCCATTACAGCCTGACTTGAAGCAGTTCCTCAGAAACTCTGCAGCCAATCAAATGGTTTTGATTTGACATCCATCTGTCTAGTTTGGAGTCTTCCAACCATTCTCTAACTTCCCACTTCTAAGTTCAGGATCATGTCATGGATTTCTTTGGCAAAGTTTTATGGCTGGTGGCCTGCCTGATGTCAATTCTCCTTTTTCAACAGGGCTCGGGATTTTACAGGAGAGTTACTCTTATTCCAGTGTAAGAGTGGCCTATTTCCATTTTGCTTAAACCTCTTTCAAGCAACATGAGTTAAACTGAAAAAAGGCTCTCTTGTACCAGAATAAGTTAGTACACACCAGGGGTTACACTAGTATAATAACTGTGTGGGTTTAAATTCATGTGCTATCTTATAACAGTTTAGACAAACCCTTAAACTCTTTAAGGCAGTGGTTCTCAACCTTTCCAGACTACTGTACCCCTTTCCAGAGTCCGATTTGTCTTGCGTACCCCAAGTTTCACCTCACTTAAAAATTACTTGCTTACAAAATCAGACACAAAAATGCAAAAGTGTCACAGCACACTAGTACTGACAAATTGCTGACTTTCTCATTTTTACCATATAGTTATAAAATAAATCAACTGGAATATAAATATTGTACTTACATTTCAGTGTATAGTATATAGAGTGTATAAAGTCATTGTCTATACACTCTATATACGTATGAAATTTTAGTTGGCACTGACTTTGCTAGTGTTTTTTGTGTAGCCTGTTGTAAAATGAGGCAAATATCTAGATGAGTTGATGTGCCCCTTGGAAGACCTCTGCATACCTCCTGAGAACCACTTCTCTCAGGCTCAGCTAGACTCAGTGAGCTGGTTGCAGAGGTGATGTGCAAGGTGCTGTAGAGTTACGCATTGATAAGTGGGTGAGAGTCTAAGTACATTAGTGTAACTGACCTGCTGATGGGGTCAGAGGAAAATGTAAATTCACCAGTGCAGATTCCTTGAAAATCATTCCTGAATTTGGTCCAAAGTCCCTGCTTTGAGGTGATTAGAGGCCCTCATCCAGTGAGGTGCTGAGTGACTCCTAGGAAGTGCAGAGCACCCTGAGGTCCCACAGAAGCTGATGGGAATTGAGGATGCTCATTAGCTTTCATGGGGATTCTGGCCCAGAACAAAGACACAATATGGGGAGGTAACAAATGTTAGTGGCTGGAGAGGAGAGGACAAGGGTGTGAGACCATGTGGTTGCTTGGATAAGCTGTGTCTGAGTGATGGAGGTTGGGAAGGTGTTTTCTGGGGTGTGGTTTGGCTTTCCATGACATTGTCACTAAGGGAGGAGGAGTACCCGAGTTTTCAGGCCTCATGAGAGAATGTTGCTTTAAAGAGATGCTTGAAGAAGGCACACATGAGGAAATGCTGTTTTGAAGCTGAGATTTCTCAAAGGAGCACTGAGGCCAGGCCTATGCTTAAAGTTTTGCTGGCATAGTAATGTTGGGTAGGGATATTATGTTTGGTTAACATAACTATGGCAACAAAAGCCCTCATGTCAATGCAGTTACCCTGGGGAAAATGTCCTTCTGCTGGTATAGCTTAGTTCGCCCAGGAGAACTGATGTAAGCTATATTGGCAAAAGGACTCTTCCTAATAACTATACCCCCTCTATGGCCACACTGGCAAATCATCTCAGTGCAGACGAGTCCTCGGGCACCCAAATCCCATTGGCAGCCAGTGGGAGTGGGCACCTCCCTTCCTTGGGGCGCTTTGGAAATCACAGACCACCTGGCCAAATGCATCCTACTGAGATGCTTGTGTCTGTCAGCCAGACTTTGAATATTAACCAAACACCTGAAACTACCTTCACTGTATCTTTCAATTCCCAACTCTCTCAACACTCTGTTCTCCGAGTTCGTGTTAGTACAATCAGCTGACGGAAGTGGTTATAAACTGTTACATTATCTTCTTTGTGTGGTGGGTTTAAAAATACCTGTTCTAAGCTTATCTGAGGGGAAGGTTGGTTTGCCTAGAATACACGAGTTCATCTCCCTACGTGGCCTGGGGCAGTCTTGTCTATGTCGTTGTCTCACTATAGTGGAGACACAACAGTGATGAAAGGGGTCCCCAAGCCCTTGTTGTTCTACCAGTGGTTCTCAACCTATTTTCCATTGTGGGGTGCATATACTGCTCTCTTTGTGTTATGTGGGCCACATCCACACTCTGTATATACTACCTGTATGGCCCTGAGGATGTCATATGGGCTGCAGCTGTGTGCTGATTGGGGTGCAAGTGAGAACCACCATTTTAGACTCTCTTCCGTAACGGACTGTTATGTGATGCATCATGGAGTGTGGCAAACAGCAGAGAATTAACCTAAAGTCTAGAGTGAGCTGAGAACGCCCAGGATCAAGTCTCAAGGATTTACAGGTTAATCTGTTCCACTCTTTGTCAGTAAAGCATTTGTCCTTCCCGGCATGACTTTTACCAAGTGACCTTTTACCATGGTTTCAGATTCTGCCCGCTCTTTCCTTTGACAGCAGTGAAGATTCGTGTTGACCAAAGTAGCTATTATCGGTTTTGGGGAGATGGCACGGTTCACCAAAGCTGCATTTCCTGGCCCCAGTCAAAGGGACAGAAGAAAACAATCTCTCCCCTTTCTTTGCGTGTGACAGATGGCTGGATATTACCAGATCTCCCAGTGATACCTACACACAGCGGGCAAACACACACTTTTCTAAAGAGGGCTCCGTGTCCGTGGCTAGAACATGTGCCGATAGCTCAGAATGTGGCAGCTTTGGGCAGGGCTGGTGGTGACGGTGCCTGGTACCCTTCGGATATTTTCCACTCTGAATCCCTCAGTCATGCTGCTTTGGAGGGCAGCCTGTGCTGTGCTGTGGGTGCCCTTGCCACACACAGGCCGTCGTGTTCTCCTTAGCTGGTTTGGAGGACCAAGATCAGTTTCTTTCAGCAGTGCAAGTCAGTCATTTCCCCTGGGATCTCAGCGCCAGTTCAGCTTCCAGTCAGGGCGGGTCCAGGCACCAGCTCAGCAAGCAGGTGCTTGAGGCAGCCAAGAGGAAGGGGTAGCATGTCGGGCTCTTCAGTGGCAATTTGGCCGCGGGTCCCTCGGTCCCTCTCAGAGGGAAGGACCTGCTGCTGAAGAAGAAAGCTGTGCGGTTGAGCTGCTGCCGAATTGCCGCGGATCGTGATCGCGGCTTTTTTTTTTCCCCCCACCACTTGGGGCGGCAAAAACCCTGGAGCCGGCCCTCCTTCCAGCGCATCTGTTTGTCACTTATGCAAGAGAAGAGTGAAGTGAATGAAAAGGCCTGGTTCTCTGCTCTCTGCTACTCATGCAAATCGGGAGCAAAGCCACTTATGGCGATGGAATTACTCTAGTGCTGAGCCAACCTCACAAAGGCCCGTGTCTCAGCTCCAGAGCAGCAAGCTAGGGACATTGAGCTGGTGGTTCACAAAGGTTTGTGCCTTGACATCAGACCAGCAAGCTAGAAGCATTGAACAGTGCCAGCACAGAGGATTTGAGCAGGGGGTTGGACTAGATGACCTCCTCAGGTCCCTTCCAACCCTGATATTTTAGGATTCTATGATTGCTTTGTGACTTTCGATTGGGAAGGAAAAGGGGCTGAACCAGACACTTCGCAGGGGCTGCACCTTCATAACAGTGCTGGATGCTTATGTTGCTGACCCACCAAGCTCACAAGACCCTTACGTGGAAATCAGCCCAGCAAGCACAAGGTCTGGCATGAGTCACCTTTCGTGTAAGTCCAGCAAGTTTGAGCCGCTGCGGGTTTGAGCCTGACCATCAGCTGCACCAAGCAGCTGAGCCAAAGACCTGCAGGCTTGAGCTTTGACATCAGCAGAAGAAGAGAGGGGTGCTGCACCAAATACCTTGGGAATATTGGGCATTTTGCCCATGCACAGCAAGCTAGGAACTGGTCACCAGCCCTGCAAGCTCCAGGTGCTGAGCAAGGGTGAAGGTAAAGAGCTGTATGGCTCTCCTTAAAAGGAGAGATAGCGTTCCCCCTTCTGGCGTTGGGATGCTCCCTCTCCTCACTGGCTTCTGGATCAGGGACTCCCCAGGTAGGGGGATCTGAGCAGGCAGCAGCAGGAGGACTGAAGACTCTCTGGCGACTGAAAACCTAAAGGAATTATGACACCACAAGAGTCAAGAGAGTGAACTGTGAGTAATCGAGAGAGAGTGGGATTGTCAGAGAACTTAAAGTTCCTGTGTTTTAGCAAACAGTTATTTAATGTCAATGCCTAATGAACATTCTGGAGAAAGGATGCCTTTGTGAAAGACTCATTGAAAGCATGTGAGCTCATGGCGCACGTCTGATGCTGGCAACAAAGCCAGGGGAGAGAACACTTGACATTCCTGATATTTTGAAGATCAAAAAAACAAAAAAAACAGACTTTTTAAAATAAACCTTTTGGGCCCCCTTAATCTACTGTAAAGAATAATGAGCATACTAAAGGCAGAAACCTAATTATTTAAAAAAAAATCCTTTTGTAGGGCATCTTTAACACAAGTGAAATTCTGTACTTCCAGGATTTAAACTTAATTTAGAGATTGGGAGGAGCAGCCCAGGGTGCAAATGCAACTCAGGTGAGTAGCAATTAAGATAATTATTGGATAACTGTTTGCTGTCCCTGCCTGATCTGAGCTATAAAGAGTCTGGGCCAGACCCTCAGCAGGTGTAAACTGGAGCTGGTGCTGATTTGCACCAGTTGAGGATCTGGTCCAGGGTATCTATCTGAACTCACACACAGCTGTGGTGCTTCGTTTGCAGGTGGCCACACCATTCCTTTATGAGTGACATGGTCCGTGAAAATGTATGAGTTTCGTTTTTAAATAATATTAGATCAAATCATTGCTTCCCCTCACCCCTCCCATAACGGCGAAGCCCAGCCATATCTCTGGAGAACTGGGCCGCCCTCCCGGCTTAGCTTTGCCTCCTCAGCTCTCAGCAAGCTTTGGTGTGGAACAAGGAGAACATTTTTTTTTTCTTTCCTGCATGCTGGTCGGTCAGTGCGTTGACCCACTTTCAGTCTTCCTCCTCCACAGTCCTGCTGCTTTTGGCAGCAGCACCTGTGGCCCTGAGCAGAGATCTACCTCCCAGCCACACAAACTGTTTAAACAGGAGACCCTGACACAATTGTACTCTGATCCTTGGGAAGGTATCACTCTGAGCAGCCTGCGCTGTCTGATAGCTGGGGAGTTGTAAGTGTGTGGAGAACAGGGGCTGGGAGGGTAGGTCTGGGGGGAGAGAGAGAGATCTAAGATAGGACATTCACAACTCAGTTTGCTTCCTTGATTTTAAAGGACAATGCCCCACTCTGGCACTGTTGTTAAAAGCATAGGGCCAAATTCTGCTGTCGTTTTCAAGGGTGCGACCCCACTGACTTCAATAGGAGCAGAATTTGACCCCTAGCATTTATTTAAAGGATTCTTCCCACACTGGCCTGGTCCCAGTATGCTGCTGCGGTAAGGTCTGGAGCAGTAAGCCCCTTAGCTGGCCAAGGGAGAATTCCCCGACATGCAGGCCTACGGCTGTCTGATACAGGACCCTTCCTGAGACCTAGGGTGGGAGGCGTGCTGGGAGGAGGCACGGTAAGACATTGGCTGGGTCTGGGTGGGGGTGTAGTGCTGCTCAGAGCACCATCCTGATGTGCGTCAGCTGAGAATTCTTAAATCCCCTTTGTGCCTCCCTGGTCTGTGCCCAATGAAGCCAGCCTGCTCCATTTCTCTGTTTCCTGTCCTGACATTGCTGACAGTCAGGCCAGTCTTCCTGTGAACTCGTTAACTTCTTCCTCTCAGTGGATTAATTCACAGCCTGGTTCTGCCCCAGCCTGTGCAAACTGAGCTATGCCTAATACTCTTGGAATGAAGTATTAGGCTCTCCCTGATACAATGGGGAAGAAGAAAGGATGAGATGGGAGTGCATAAAAGTGATACTATAATGAGGAAGAGGGAAAACTGCTCTTGTTAATTAGAAGCATGAAGGCTGTAGATTGTGGAGGGAAATTGGGATCATGAGTTGCAGGTGGAGGAAAGCTCCTGGCAGTAAGATAGACTCCCCTGCAACTTCATTACATCTTGTGCCTTTTGTACTAACTGCCTTTGCAAATGATCAAGAACCAAACAGGCTGCAACTTACAGCCAGTAGAGGGGCTTGTGCAGTGGATGATTCCCCTCTGCCGTGGAAATCTTCTGTTAGCCATTTACGGACAGAATCTAGGCCCTTGGTGCCATTTGAATGGTGCAAACACACTGGATTGGGCCAGAGAATCTGGCCCGATAGGTGATGGTTTGTGGAGGCACAGACCAGGACTCCATCATTAGGATTATGTTCCAAAGTGAGGCATAATTTCCTGGTTTTCCTCAAAAAAAACGTAGGTGGTGATTTTTTTTTTCTTTCCTAGATGTTGAGTTTAGGCTCAGTGTTATTCACTATTTGAACTGCAGCTAAATGTTTGTGTGCTGTACACACATGATTGCTGGGGAGGGGAGGGGCAGCGCACACAAGTGTGATGAAATGGGACAGGCTGGGTGCACACAGACTTGATTGTTGGGGCTCAGTTTTCATAAAATCCTCTAAGTCAGCAGCTACACTTTTCTGTCAGATTTTGTCCTACGATAGGGGAGGGCTCATGTGCAGCTTCACTTCTACCCCTCTCCCTCCTTGATCTGCCCCCCACCCCCTCATTGCAATCCCCCTCCAATTAAACATTTAAAACACTAGGAAATTAATATACAAAAACTTTGTTAGGAAGCAGCAGACAACATACCTGACACAACCCATGAAACCAAGGAAATGACAATTTAAGCTACCTAAGCGTATATACCCTCCATCCATAAGCACACACCTTACTAGCACCACAATTACGGAACACCATGGACCATGCACCACAACCTTATCTCTTCCCACTAGGGATGCTAGTCACTTCCTTTACCTTTCCTTTTTGCACACCCTTCTTGTACTGAATTACTTTTGTCCAATGCAATCAGCTACTCCATGGAACATCCACAGCTCCTGGCGCTGTGGAAAAATAATCCAATAAAAAGATATGTGAGAAGGGAGGGAGTGGAATTGTAGTCTATGGTGTACAGTAGCTGGGGTAATGCTGATGTGTGTTTGTGGGTGGAGGAGCAGAGGGCTTGGGCTGTTCGGTGGGTTAATGTTTGTGTGGGGTATGGTATGTGTGTAGCACCGCTAGCTGCCTCACACTGAAAAGTTTTGGTCATTAATAGATTAACTAGGGCTGTCAAGTGATTACAAGATTAATCACGCTGTTAATAACAGAATACCATTTATAGAAATATTTTTGGATGTTTTCCACATTTCAACACAGAATACAAAGTGTACAGTGCTCACTTTATATTTATTTTTGATTACAAGTATTTGCACTGTAAATAAACAAAGGAAATAGTATTTTTCAATTCCCCTAACACAAGTACTGTAGGGCAATCTCTTTATCATGAAAGTTGAACTTAGAAATGCAGAATTATGTACAAAAAATAACTGCATTCAAAAATAAAACAACGTAAAACTTTAGAGCCTACAAGTCCACTCAGACACCAGTGAGTAATTCTAACTTCAGTGGAATTGCTTCTGTTTTATACCAGAGTACGTGAGCAGAGAATCTAGCCTCAGGTGTCTAATTTTTAACTCCTACTCCATTCCTTGGGCTGAACGAGTCGGCATTTCCAAAGCAGCCTCTGATTTTTGAGTGCTGAGCTGGAGACACTCAAAGTGCTGAGCACCCACAACTTGAAGCGAAGGCAGTAGGAGCTGTGAGAGCCCAGCACCTTTGGGAAATCAGGCACCAGACATCTCACTAGAGATCAGAGGCCACTCTGGAAGTGTTTGGCCTGTGTGTCTTGGGGAGGGGGGATCCAGAAGCAAAACGCAGGTTGTAATGGTCCTCAGCCACTCTGCAGGGTTGCACAGGTGAAAAGGAACTACAGCAACATTTTGTAGGAGGGTCAAGGTAGCCTTGAAATACTTCTCTAACAAGATAACAGGAGGCTTTCTTTGATGAGTGGCTGTGACATGCACCTGCAGTGGCAGCAAAAGAGTTAAAGCCTCAGCACTCTGCCCAATCAATCTGGTTCTCCTGTGATGACCAATTAAACGGAGGGTAATTGTGCAAACCCATGTGTGCCAGTAATTATCAGGGAGATGAATGGATTTCTTCCCTTTGAATGGGCGAGAAAGAACATACCCACTCTAGCTTGACAGTGTCCCCGGTGCCCAGCCACACACAGACCCACCTGAAAGGACTCAGTGAAGAGGAAACTGTTAACAGGTCTTCACTGGGGAGAGTGTGATGGAGCTCAGTCCAAGGGAGGCCCAACAGGGACTGCCTAGTGCTTGTTTAAATAACTCTTTTTGTCTCCTTCTGCTTTCTTACTCCCGTGGCCTTGGACCCTGGCCTCCTGAGGGCAATTTGCACACCCGGCTGGATTCTGGCCTGCCGCGTCCTCGGCTTTGCCATTGTCCATTCAGTCTCCTTTCCCCTTTATCCCTTGTAGCCCTAATTGCTGCAGAATGTCTCATTTGTTCCCTCTCTCTTTTTGTAGCTTTGTTATTTTAGTGGCCATCAGTAATCCAGCAAACTGTTAAAGGCATGCTGGGGGGTGGGGGAAGGACACATGGCAAGGGAAGGGGGCTGTGTTTGCTGAGGCCAGGCACCAGGGGTGCAGTTGGGGTGGGGGTATGCAGTTGGGTGGGATCTCTCTTGTGCGCACACAGGCCCAAAATGGCTCATTCCTAAGCATCTGAGCAACTCCGGGGTGGTGTGGGGACTTGGGAGGAGTTGCTGTTGCAAAGGTGTGCAGAAGAGAGGTGATTTGAGGAGGGGTTGGAAGGAGAGGAAGATTGCTTGGTGCCAAGGAAGAGGAAAATGGGCCCACCCTAAGGATCAGTGTGAAGATAAGAGCAGGAGAAAGATACGAAAGGGAAAGAGGAGGCCTATGTTCTGTGGGGCCTTGGCTCTGAAGCGCAAACTTGGGCAAGAGGTCAAAGCTGTAGCAGGCAAGGGACAGGCACTCAGGCTGGGAGGAGGGCATACACTCTTGGGAAAATACACTTGTGTTCAGGGCTGCATACGGTCAGGTTGGCCAATAGATCCACTTAGCTCAGCTGGGGCTCCTGCACTTTTGGAGTGAAAGCCCTCTTGGGGCAAGGATGCATTACTGTTCTGGGTAGGCATGTCCTGCAGAAGAGCTGAGAAAGCAGAGTGTTAAGCTCAGAAAGTTGTCAGGAAGCTGCACGTAGCGAGGACTGGTGACATCTGGAGGTGGAAAGATGGAAGGGATATGCCCAGACCCAGCTTGGAACAGCAGATGAAGATCACTTTGCATCTGGCTCAAAACAGCACCACCTGCCTTCTCCAAGAAGCATTGGAGCTGCATCCACTCAGAGGAACTGGAACGGGTCTTTTGGCATGAGAGATATCATGTGCTGTGGCTCAGGGCCATGCTGGACTAGGGTGGAGCAGCTGGGAGGAGAAACTAGGTCCATCAATGACTATTGGGGATGGATCACTTGGTGATTAGCTGTTCTGTTCATTCCCTATGGGGCATCTGGCATTGGCCACTGTTGGAAGACAGGACAATGGACTAGATGACCTTTGGTCTAACCCTGTATGGCTGTTCTTATGTTCTTAAGTTCCTTTTTACTGTATTGAAAGTGAGTCGTCCAGGTGAGGTTGGTTTATCCTCAATTCCACAGCTAGTGTCAGATCCAACAAATGTGTCATTTTGTCAGTCTCATACTTGAATGCTGTAGTGAATGATTCTGGCTGGAGACCAGCAGAAGGGATCATTAAAGACAGCCCTGGGTCAACCCGTAGAGCAAAAGGGGAAAGGCTGCCAGAGACTAGACACTGCCTTCCCAAACTCTTATTTTCATAGTTACAGGCGTTGTCTTTCCTATTTTACACTGATATAAATTGCTGGAGCAGCTCTAGTGAAGCCAAGAGCAGAGGATCTGGCCCACTAGGTTTCATAAGTTGGGCCACTCCTAATTTATCTCAGCATATTATTGCTGTATCAGTTAGTGGCTGTAGCGGCTTCACCACCCGCTCCTGCTCTGAAGGGCTTAAAACAGCCCTGGGAGAGGGCTGTGGTAGGGGAAAACCTGGGCTGATTGGGGAAGTAGCCACAGCTAGGCCATGCTCCAGTCAAGCCACAGCTGGCCCTATAAAGAGGCTATGGGGCAGGAGCACAGGCAGTCTCTCTCTAGGTGCAGAGAGAGAAGGGCCTGGCAGCCTGGGACTTGAGTAAGGTACTGGAGTAGAGCAGTGCTGGGGAATAGGGCAAGGGAGCTGGGGAGCTCCCACCTGGAAAACCCCCAGGCTGCAGGCCTAGCCAAAGGCCTGAAAAGGTACTGGGGTTGCAGAGGTGCAGCCTGGGGGTAGGTGGAGGCAGCAGGCTCAAACCCCCCTTGCCGGTGATCAGTGATACGGACTGCAGTCTGCCCCAGAGTGCAGGGGCTAGATGAAGACTGGCAGTGAACACTGAGACAAGGTGGGGATAGACGGTGGGAATTCCCCTGGGAGGGGAGCCCAGAGAGTAGGGGTACTGCTAGGGGGCAGCACCCAAGGGAGAGGGGAACCAGGGTCCGGGAGGGACATGGGGCCAGCGACAGCGGGACATTGACCTGCAGAGGGCGCTCCAACAGCTGGAACGCTAATTTCCTGGGAGACCAGCAGGGGGCGCCACAGGGGTGAGTCCCGCATCCCTACGGGCTTACAGGGTTGGAGCAGTCCCCAGAGATCAAGTAGGAAGGCCTGGAAAATACACCATAGGGACCAATTCTGCACTGGCCAAGAGAAGAGACAAACAGTATCGTCCTAAGTCTTTTCCATCTGTAACCTCTATGGGAACACGTGTTAAACACTAGGTACGACAGAAATGCACCTTCCTGACCCTCTAGGGCAGTGTGAGAGTCTGCACTTTCCATTTATAGGGCTCATGGAAACTCTGGATATCTACACTAGTGTAAGTAAAAGCAGATTTGGACCGTTAGGTGCCTAATTAAGAGAATTTTAGAGGATCTAAGCAGAAATTGACTTGCTGAATATTATGGAGAGAATACATACGCTCCTGAGGAATTAATTTGTCTGGAAAATGCCAGAACTTAAGTGTTAATGAGCAGTCTCTTTCTGCTCTAGGTTCACGTGGTTTGCACCCTCTGGGCTGTGTTCCAAGTTTTAGGGTCGAATGAACTACAGCAGTCAGACCAAACTGATGAAATGGACAAATATCACCTGGGTTGCACGCTACAGCATAAAGTGTATCCAGATGCACTCAGCCCAGATTTGCTCAACACAGGAGCAGTGATAGGCCAAAAGAGCAAAGGTCGTATCCAGACTTACATCAAAATTGGACATGGGCTTTCTTTAAGTGCAGGCCGAGGTTCAGAACTGGGGTTCTGGTTTAGAACTGTGGTAGAGAAAGGCTGAAGTTGAGAATGTTCTGTGAATGTTCCCCAGGTTCTGATCTGAGGTCTTGGCTCTGACCCCTCTCTGAGCAGAAGGCACCCAATCTCAGACTTGCTTTCAGTAAATCTTGGATGAGTTCTGAGTTTCCAATCTAATACCATGGAAGTCTTGTCTAGATTTTGTGTAACAGAATGGAAGCTCTATGCAGCTCTGCTGCCAGCCTGCTGTGGAGACTCTGATTAGTGAGGCAAACTTTAGTTCAGATTGCACTTCAGAACGCCACGAAAGCCACATGGTGTTGCTAAGTGTACTCTCCAAATGCCAGTCCTGGTCTATCCTCTTGACTCCAGTTGGGCTGATTTGGTCCCACTGCCCAGCTCTCAGAATGTAGTGCAGAAGAGGCCGACTTCCCTCTTGCGTGACAGAGAGTAAGCTGATGGCAAGGTCATTTCTGTCAATACAGGTCTCCTTCACAGCTCTCTAGTGCTGGGCTCTTCCTCAACTGTGTGTCCTTTCAGTCACGGTCCAGCTCACAGCCACTCGCATATTGATCGAAGCAATTGACCTTTCCTTGCTGATTGCTCTTGACAAAGGCGAGGAACATGGATGCTCAGAGGAGATGTCTGCATGGGGCTTTTGGAGAGAGAGCTAGACTATCAATGAAATGTCCGTGCTGTTGCTGTGGAGTGATAAGGGAAAGGAACATTTTAGTGGACGTTTGTCCATGTCAGAAAAGTACTGTAGAACGTACTACGACTGGCATTCGGGGCTCGAGAGAGACCTGGGGATGTTGCCTCCAAGGCGGTTCCATCCTGACCTGCAGAGTTAGAGAGAACTGGGACTTGGGAAGCACAGGGGGCTGCAGATCAGGACTTTGGCATGTTGCTAGGACTGGGAACTGCGGGGTGAGACTAGAATACCAGGGTTATTTCAAGTTGACATTGAGGTGCGTTGGCAGAGCTGTATGTGGGCCTAGGACAAGAATAGCAGCAGATGCTAAAGGTTAGGGCTGAGATGCATTGGCAGTCGTGTGAGTCTCAGGACTGGGAAAGCAGAGGGTGTTTCAGGCCACAATTTAGTTCTGCCCATTCAACTATCTTTTTGTGATCTCCAGTCCATCTACATCCCTGGTTTCCCTTTGGCTATTAGCTCTCTCCTGCCTGCCTAGTTCCATGGTGTCCACCACCAGTCCCATCCTCTCCTCAAGGCTTGATGGCTCCACCCCCTTCCCCAATGCTGTGTTCTCCCCACATATCCCCAGTCCCGGATCACACCTCAGAGCTATTTCCTCTGCTTAAGTTCCATGTCACTGCATGCTCCAGAGCTCCCAGGGAGTGCTGTCTTTTCCTGCTGCCTCGATTTCCTCTGCTCTTGATTCCTCTCAAATCCCCTGCAATCTGTTTTGTGCCACCTTCTGGCTACATTTAAGGGCATCATCTCATTCTCCATCTCCTTTGATCTAGATATTGCCTTTAATACAGTCGATCCCTCTGTTCTCCTGAAGTTTCTGCCCTCCCTTGGCTTCCATGACTGTCCTTTCCTTGTTTTCCTCTGACATGTTTCTCCAGCATTTCCTTAGATGCTTTTTCTCCTCTCCACTCCTGTCTCACATTCTCCTCTAACCTGTGTCCTTAACCCACTCCACTGTTCCCTCTACCCCTGATTCCTGGGTGACTGCATCTTCTACACATTGCTCCAGCTATCTTCTCTCTGCTGGTGACTCACAAGTGTCCCACTGTCATAAACAAATAAGTAAGAGTTAATAGCACAGAAGTAATTCATGTCTCTTTTGCCTGTAAAGGGTTAACAAGATCAGTGAGCCTGGCTGTCACCTGACCAGAAGACCAGTCAGGGGACAGGATACTTTCAAATCTTGAGGGAGGGAAGTTTTTGTGTGTGCTGTTAGTTTTTTGGTGGTTGTTCCCTCTGGGCACAGAGGGACCAGACGTGCAACCAGGTTTCTGTCCAATCTCCCTGATACAGGTTCTTATATATTCAAAGTAATAAGTACTAGGTAAATAAGGTGAGTTAGACTTATGTTTGTTTTCTCTATTTGCAAATGTGTATTTGGCTGGAAGGATTTTAGTTTGTACTTGTATACTTAGGCTGGGAGGGTATTCCCAGTGTCTATTGCTGAAAGACCCTGTAACATATTCCATCTTAGATTTACAAAGATAATTTTTACTTTTTTCTTTCTTTAATTAGAAGCATTTCTTGTTTAAGAACCTGATTGTTTTTTTATTCTGGTGTGAGACCCCAGGGGACGGGGTCTGGATTCACCAGGGAATTGGTGGGGAGAAAGGAGGGAAGGGGGAGAGAGAGGCTAATTTCTCTCTGTGT
>NC_133775.1:63719238-63800568 GCF_003597395.2 Chelonoidis abingdonii | reverse complement strand
GCAATGGTGGGGGAAAGAGTTTACTTTCCTTGTGTTAAGATCCAGAGGATCTGGGTCTTGGGGTTCCCCGGGCAAGGTTTTGGGGGGACCAGAGTGTACCAGGCACGGGAATTCCTGGTTGGTGGCAGCGCTACAGGTTCTAAGCTGGTGATTAAGCTTTAGAGGAATTCATGCTGATACCCCATCTCTTGGACACTAAGGTTCAGAGTGGGGAATTATACTATGACACCCACCTTCTCCCTCTGTGATGTCCCATTGCCAGCTCAAATCCAGCATGGCTAACACTGATCCCTTCATCTTTCCTCTCAAGAGACCCACTGCCATCACTTACATAATAATAAGGCACTGCATGTTGGAACTGAGGTTCAGTGAACTGGGGACCCAAATTCCAATCCCTTCTCCACATCAGGCAGAGGAACGAATTGAACCCGTGAATCCCACATCCCAGCTAACTGCCCTAACCACTGGGCTAAAAGTTACAAGGATGCTGCCTCCTCTGGCCATTTTGTGAATGGCACCTAAGTCCCAGTTTTTTCTCCAAGAGCTATTTAGCGAATTTGTGTCAAACCTCTTTGTGCCTCAGTTTCTCCATATGTTAATTAGGACTATTAATACTTACCTACTTTTGTAAAGTGCTTTGAAACCTAAGGATGAAAAGTGTGAAAAGTGTGCTGAGTATTGAGGGGATGGCTGCAGTATTATAGTGAAGCAGAAGCTCTACTGTAATTAAGGTTCTCATTTACTGTTTAACAGCCAGCTTTCTAGGTGCTCTAAGATCCACAGGATTATGCAGGTTGTATTGAAAATTACTCTGCGTCATGGGATCGGGGTAAGGCCATTGGTTCAAATTTGAGGTTGTTTGAGCAAAGGGTCCCCAAGATACAATATCCCTCTGTGTATCCTGTCATATCAAAATCTTCTGGTTCTTAGATCTGGTCTACACCCACCTGGAACTCAGTCTGCCCAAACTGATCTCAGGATTGAACTCAGCTAGTGTCTGACATCCAGTTCCCCTTGGGGCAAGCACTGCTGAAAAAGTTATTCAGGGTAAAGTTGGGAACTACACCCTACATGGAGACAAACTGACGGGTCAAAGAGAGTGAAGTGAGCATGTCCAGCAGGACTAGGCTCTGTTGTTGAACTTTTTATTTCAGTTTATATTTGTGTGTCATGGTCCCTCAGTGGGTCACAGCTGAGAATACCAGATTCAGGACAACATGCTGAAACATACAGCAGTCTGGGGTGAGTCTGCCCTATCTTCTACCATTAGATATGCCAAGCCAGTAACAAAAGCAAATTTCTATCTCACCACACTGGCTAACAAGAAGTCAAAAATGCCATCTCCTTAGACATCCCAGCCCTTATTTCACCACCCAAGAGATCAGCCACGCAGCCAGGTCAATATATAACTCAGATCTGGAGGATGGCATGGACTGCACTCTCAGGAAGTTTGCACATGACACTAAACAGGGAGGAGTGGTCAATATGCTGGAGGATAGGGATAGGATATAGAGGGACCTAGACAAATTAGAGGATTGGGCCAAAAGAAACCTGATGAGGTTCAGCAAGGACAAGTGCAGAGTCCTGAACTTAGGACGGAAGAATCCCATTCACCCTTACAGACTAGTGACCGAATGGCTAGGCAGCAGTTCTGCAGAAAAGGACCTAGGGGTTACAGTGGACGAGAAGCTGGATGTGAGTCAACAATGTGCCCTTGTTGCCAAGAAGGCTAACGGCATTTTGGGCTGCATAAGAAAGGGCATTGCCAGCAGATCGAGGGATGTGATCATTCCCCTCTATTCGACATTGGTGAGGCCTCATCTAGAGTCCAGTTGCCCGTACCTACAAGAAGGATGTGGAAAAAATTGAAAAAGTCCAGTGGAGGGCAACAAAAATGATTAGGGGGCTGGAGCTCCTGACTTATGCGGAGAGGCTGAGGAACTGGATTGTTTAGTCTGCAGAAGAGAAATGAGGGGGATTTGATAGCTGCTTTCAACTACTGAAAGGGGTTCCATAAGAGAAGATCTAGACTTCTCATGGTAGCAGATGACATAACAAGGAGTTAATGGTCTCAATGCTGCGTGGGGGGTTTTAGGTTGGATATAGGAAAAGCTTTTTCACTAGGAGGGTGGTGAAACACTGGAATGGGTTACCTAGGGAGGTGATGGAATCTCCTTCCTTAGAGGTTTTTAAGGTCAGGCTCGACAAAGCCCTGGCTGGGATGATTTAGTTGGGAACTGGTCCTGCTTTGAGGAGGGGATTGGACTAGATGACCTCCTGAGTTCCCTTCCAACCTTGATATTCTATGATTCTGTGATCTAACCCCATAATTGTGCTGCTGTCAATCCTTTAGTAGCTAAAATCTTAAGATTTATTTATAAAGAAAAGAAGAAGAGAGTTAAAATGGTTAAGATATCACATACGTGCAATCATTGCAAAGTTCTTATAGCAGGTTTGGAGCAGTAATGTTATAGACAGCTGGGTTTGTAAATTCTCTGGTAGCTTCCAAAAGGTTGGGAGGTCCTCAGTCCATAGTTCAAATATGCGCCTTTTACTTGTAAGTCCACAGTCCAGAGAATCAAGACAGGAAAGGGGCAACATGGGGATGTTTCAAGGGTCTTTTATACCCTCTGCCATGTCCTTGGAATTTTACTGTCCCAAAACAAAGCTCACAGCACAATTTATGGAAAATTACTGGCACAAGATGCAGTCCAGGGTCACATGAGCAAGTCACCTGCCCCTACATGACTTGCTGACTCACAGGGCCAGCCACTGGCCAGCTGGAAGCTAAGGTGTCCATAGGAAGAGCCCTTTGGGTGGAATGAGTTTCTTCTATGGCCCATTGTGAGAGTTAATTGCCTTTGATGGGCCATGAACACCTAGCTGTCTGGTTTCAATGCAGGTATTACCTCATGAGTGTTACCCCAGGAACAACACGTTTGGAATACAGATCTATATAGCCAATATTAATAACTTCAGATACAGTGATGATACATGGATTTAAAAAGGATAGTCATCTTTAGCAAATCATAACTCTTCCATTGACGCCTTACATGATATCCTTTGTACAACTTTTGTTCCAGCTGTAAATCAGTGGCAATATCAATGATATACCTGGTCACATTTCAATCATACAGCATCACACTGTGTCACCTTAACTCAGTGGTCCCCAAATGGGGGATACACCCCCTAGGGGGATATAGAGGAACATTCTAGGGGAAGTGGCAGGGCCTGTGCTACCCCCCATGGGGGGAAAGGAGGGAGCGACACCCTGCCCCGCTCTGCCCCTAGCTCTGCTCCAACGCAGCCAAAGTCTTGAGCCCTGGCTGTGGCTCCTGGCTACAGTCCTGCTCGCAGCCCTAGCCTTGCCCCCAGCTGTGCCCTGGCATCGACCCCTAGCCCATCCTCTGCCTAGCCCCAACCACAGCCCCACTCCTGGTCCCAGGTGCAGCTCAGGTCCTGACCTTTGCCCCTGGCCTGACCGTGACCCTGGTCCTAGCCCCGGCTCCTGACTGTGGCTCCCAGTGGAGTGCAGACAGATCACATTATGGGTGTGGGGCGGGGGACCGCAACATAAAAAATTTGGGGGCCACTGCTTGAACTCCTTATTTCTTGCTTTTCAGTGGTTTCAGTTTAACCACAAAAAACCCACCACAAAACAAACAAACACACATTTTCACTCTTCCCGAAAACAATTTGGGTGAAAAACAAAATATTTTAATTGTTTATAAAATGAAGTTTGTGACTTATTCTTTCACAGCTGTAGTACGCAGTCATCGGCTTGGGCTAGAACCCTGTCAATTGGTGGCAGAGTACCATTCCCAGACCTAAAGATGAGCTCTGTATAGCTCGAAAGCTTGTGTCTCTCACCAATAGTCTTAAGTGTTATCAACAGAAGCGCCAGTGTGGCTAGCACTATGTCTGCAGGAGATCCTCTCCTGCTGACAGCTACTGCCACTCACTGGGGGTGCCAGCAAAGAGCAGCTATGTGGAAGACCTTACAATGGCACAACTGCAGTGGTATAGCTATGTCGCTGTAAGGTCTGTAGTGTGGACGTAGCCTTAGCCACACAACTCCTGATGCTTTCAGCAGGAGCAGTATGGTTGAAACTCCTAGTCTGCGCTGAACGTCTCCAGCGCAAATGCCTTTCAGTGTCCCACTGAAGGTAGATGTGATTGAGTTATAGGCCTTGAGAAGCAACCATTGTGTGAGTGCAGTAGAGCGTGTTGAAGGGTTAGCGGGCTTAGGCAATCTTCCAAGCATCAGCAGGTAGCACTGGGTATGTGGCTGAACTCCACACAGGCGAATACCCAAATCCTAACTCCCTGAATTGCTGCAGATGGGTTTCAAAATTATTGGGAGGGGCCTGCTAAAACTGTACCTGCTACAGCACAGGGGGCGTGCAATATTCAGGACACCAGAGGCTGGGAGGTTAGGCTCATCTCTTCTAGTGATTGGTCTTAAATAATACTATCAACTTCACACTGTCCTAGCTTGCTCCTAAAGCGGGAGATGACAAGCATTACACTTTTTCAGAAAGGAAATCTGAGGCCCAGCAAGGTTTCATGACTAGCTGAATGTCACCTCCCTTATTAGCAAGTCCTATAGAATGTGATCAAATTTATTGCTGTCAAATGTAATAGGGGATCAGATCTTCTCTATGCAATGACCCAGAAGCCTGAAGAAAGGATCTCATTGTCTATTCCGATCTAGGGATTTTTAGAGTAATTTTTTTGCTATGCTTTCCATTTACCTTCCAAAATCTCACTTCAGGATTGTGTGTTTCTGCATGAGTTGATGGCAATAAAGCTGTTAAGAAAAAGGCAGTTCTGGGAATGCAGGGAAAGCCTTTCCATTCAGATTTAGGGATGTTATCTTGCTGGAGAAATAGACTCTGAGATTCGGCAGAGGAATTGATTTTCAGATCTTTTGTTTTAAAAATACCCAAGCATCTGTAAGTTTCAAGTCAATTCTGTGGCTGATGCAGAATCTTATATATAAAGCTTATATACATCAGGGCTGCCCGGGGGGGCGGCAAGTGGGGCAATTTGCCCCAGGCCCCACAGGGGCCCTCACGGGAATATACTATTCTATAGTATTGCAACTTTTTTTTAATGGAAGGGGCCCCCGAAATTGCTTTGCCCCAGGCCCCCTGAATCCTCTAGGCGGCCCTGATATATATAAAGCTTTTTTTGGTTGCTTGCTTCCGTATGAACTTAAACTGAATGGCAGTCTTAGAAACAATGTCTTGCATCCCTCCAAGTGTAGTGATATATTTAACTAACCGCTTCCCATCTATCAGGTATTGTATCAACAGCAATTGCTACAACAAAAACAGTTTGTACAAACACAACCTCATTGAATGTTAGGCCCCTTTGGGACTGGATCTGATTCCATTCATCCTTGGGTATGTCTCCTTTCAATGTGTGGACCTCTGGCACTTAGCAGAAGGGCAGGTCCTCATTGATAAATGAGTTTACAGTTCTTCCACTGTTCTAGTTCAATTGAATGAATGAAGATCTTTTGCAACCTAAAGTCACGGAGGCACAGACTGCAAAGCCTAGGGCAAAACCATCTTGTTTGTCAGTCTATGACATTGACGCTATCAGTGGGTGAATTTCAAACTGTTCTGCGGTACAGTTAGGTAACACCTGTATGTTTACAGTGCAAAAAGACCCTGGCACCAGAGTGTCTTAAAGTCAACTGATTTAGGCTCGCTGCGCTCATGCTGCAGGGCTAAAAATAGTAGTGTAGATGTTGCTACTCGGGCTGCAGCCCACCCCTCTCGCTGGGTTTCAGAACCATGGCTCCAGCTTCTTTGAGCCTCTTGGGGCTGCTCAGGTGAGTCAGAAAACTCATGAGAACAGTAAAGCCAGCTGACAACCCAGTAAAAAAAAAATCTTGCTATTTTTTCAAAAT
This sequence comes from Chelonoidis abingdonii, assembly GCF_003597395.2. NCBI lineage: Eukaryota > Metazoa > Chordata > Testudines > Testudinidae > Chelonoidis > Chelonoidis abingdonii. The sequence goes on along the minus strand of NC_133775.1, from coordinate 63,794,648 downwards.
GTTGATTAAATTATTCAAAAATTGTAAAGATTCAACCAGCTACAGAGAAGCCTCAGTCATTTCAATGAACATTTCCACCGCAACTATTTGTTTAGGTGCTGATTTTTTTTGGCCAACATTAAAACTTTAGACAAAAAACAAACAAAAAACCAAAAACCCCTTGAAAAATCAAAAATTTTGGAATTGTTGACCAGTTCAAGAACAGGCGTTTTAACCTACCACTCAGATTGGAGCACTATGGCACAGAGAGGTGCATGGAGGAAAAAAGATAAAGCTTCTTACAAATGGGTTGGAGACTCAATTAAAGGTTGGAGCTTAGAGCAATGATTCATGTCATGGCTCAGGAAGGTTGCTTTGTCACACCCTGAGCCAGGACCCTTCTTCCTCACAGCTTTCTGCATGGCAGTCTACCTCATTTTGCCCTTTGAAGGGGGCGGTAAGGAAAAGCCAACATCCCTTTCTCCCAAGGTCTGGGAACCATCTTCAGAGGATGAGGCCTGTTCACCTCACCCCACAAATAACTTCTCACCCCACCGGGTAACAGCAGGACAGGGAAACCTTTCAGATCAGTGAGATTATTGGCCGGACAAGCGCTACAGGTGTTTATCAATTCCAAAGCCCGAAGGGATGACTGTGATCATCTCATCTGACCTCCTGCATAGCACAGACCAGAGATCTTCTCCAAAATAACTCCCAGAGCAGATCTGTTAGAAAACAGCCAATCTTGATTTACAAATTGTCAGTGATGGAGAACCCACCATGACCCTTGGTACATTGTTCCAATGGGTAATCACTGTCACTATTAAAACTGTGCCTTTTTTCCAGTATGAATTTGTCTCGCTTCAACTTACAGTCACTGGGTCATGTTAGACCTTTCTCTGTTAGATTGAAGAGCCATTGTAGGTACTTATAGACTGTGATCAAGTCACCCCTTAACTTTCTCCTTGTTAAGCAAATTAGATAGACTCAAGTAATTCAACCACTATTTGGCAGGTTTGCTAATCCTTTAATAATTCTCATGGATTTTCTCGGAACCCTCTCCAATTTATCAGCATCCTTTTTGAATTGTGGGCATCAGAACTGGACACAGAATTCCAGCAGTGCTCAAACCAGTGCCCAATGCAGAGGTAAAATAACTTCTGTACTCCTACCTCTGTACTCCTTGGCTGTAATCTCATTAGCCCTTTTGGCCATAGCATTACACTGGGAGCTCTCCTGTTCTGCTGATTATCCACCAGGACCCCCAAATCTTTTTCAGAGTCACTGCCTCCCAGGATAGACTCCCCCTTCATGTAAGCATGTTGTCAGAGTGTAAGAAATAGACATGACCTTGGGTGTCTGTCAGAGGCAGGTAGGACCTATCCAGGATAAGGTCACACACCATGTTTGGGATTTGATCCCTTGTGTCCATTTATTGATTCTGTCTGTTCCTGATGCAGGGCAGGTGCCTCCATAGTGCAATTTCATCTCTCTCCTTTCTCTCAGGATTGGGCAGAGTTTTTCCTCTTTGCTTTTCGATGAGACATCTCTTGTGGGTCCTGATGTTTGAGGAAGATACTCTTTCTCGCACGCATGCCCTCGTGTTTTGGACATTTGAGTAAAAAAAGCATCTCTATCTCCCTTCCATCACATTGGAGACACAGTTGCTCCTGTCCTCCCAATGACCACCTGTAGTCTGTGGTCACATACCCTGTATTTCACAAGAGCTCACCTTAGCATGGTGCATGTCACTGGGGGGAGGTATCTGCTAGGGTGGTAGTTCTGTGCAGGGAGCTGTACTGGCCCAGCTGTTACTGGCTTTGATTTGTTGCTCCCAGTGCCTGATAAATTAGTTGGTCTAGTGGCTGGAAACACTTAGCCTTGCTGCTATGGGGCATTTAAGTGCTGTAGGTCAGCGATGCCTGTTAGGGCATTTAGAGCAGGGGAAACACATTAGGATCCACCAGGACTCAAGGGAAATCCCCTCAGTGGGAAGAGCGTGGTCATTATGCAAATATAGAAGATCATTATTCATTAGGTAAGACAGCAAAGCATTGTGGGAAGACTGTGTGCCCAACACTCCCCCTGGCCCCCCCAACACACACACTTTAATTCTGGTTTTTGAGTGGCATTTACTTCCTCCTTTTTCCTGTGCCCCAGCCAATCAGCAGTAAAGGGCAAGCGGAGTGGTGCTAAAGAAAGGATGTAGGGCATCCGGCTGGGGAAGTGGAACAGGACATAACACCTAGAGGAGTGGGAGGGAGCCAAGAAAGTGTGTGTGAGAAGGAGACCAAGTGAAAAAGAGTGGGGAGGGTAAGCTACTGTCCCCGTGTTTCTTTGCATTTTTCTCCTCTATATGTGGCACACTCTGAAGAAGAGATGGTCCCAACAGACTTGTGGGTTTTCTCCTCCACACAGCTGCCTCCTGGGCCAAGCCCATCAGCACATGATGGCAGGTCACACAGACATCTGTGATGTGCTGTCCAAAACCAGAGCTCTCTTCTTGTTTCTAGAAGCTGTAACTTGCCTTTGGTTGTTTCAGACCTTTAGAACCATGCAGTGCTTCACTGGATGGCAGGTCTCAACTGCTGTTGGCCGTGACTGAATAATTGACAGCCTGGCAGCAGAGCAGCTACTCCAGTTGGCTTTCCTCCACTCTTGGCTCCCCTGAGAGGGAAGAGGTAGCCATTCAAACCATAAATAACTCCTCTTACCTTGAATTCCCAGATCCACACTCATCTATTCGGTATAAATAGAACTTTTGAGGCAGATGGATGTGATGGGAAATGACAGGTTGTCTCTGGAGTTTTGCACTCACTGGATTGCAGAAGAATCTAAAAGCAGCAACTGACAGCAGCAAGCAAATGGCTTGCATCTAAACTGGGTGCATCAGGGCCACCAAATGGCATCAGAAGGACTGAAGGCCCAGAGGAATTTCTGGCAACATTGTAGGATACTGTGCCCCTCAGGTTCCCTTTCTTGCTTTGCACTGAGTCTGAGACTGCTGCACAGTTATAAACGCAGGGAGAGACCTGCCAAGACAGAATTTGTGTAGGTCTGGTGAATGTTTTGTACCAAAATCCAGGCCCTGCTGTACATTTGACTCTACCAAGCCCCCTCACCAACATTAGGAGCTTGGTCTGGTAGACAGGCCTAGAAGTTTTCACAAGAACATTTCTGGATTTTTTCAAGCTTTTTTAGGTTTTCACTGTGTAGCAGGGTGGTCCCCTGCTCCTGCCCTGAAGGGTTAAAAACAGCCCTGGGAGGGGGCTGTACCTATTGGGTTCCAGGACTGGGAGGGGGCTGTAGCTAGAGAAAACAGATTTTAGGCTGGGCTGATTGGGGGAAGTGGCTGCAGCTGGGGCCACGCCCCAAACAGACTCAGCTGGCCAGCCGGGGCTCTAGATATTTTGCTGCCCCAAGCATGGCAGGCAAGCTTCCTTTGGCAGCTTGCCTGTGGGAGATCCACCAAAGCCGCGGAACCAGCGGACCCTCCGCAGGCATGCTGCCGAAGGCAACCTGCCTGCTGCCCTGGGGCAACTGGCAGAGCTCCCCCCGTGGCTTGTAGCCCCAGGCACACGCTTGGCGTGCTGGTGCCTGGAGACGCCCTTGCAGCTAGCCCCTATAAGAGGCTGTAAACCAGAAGCCCAAACAGTTTCTCTCTGTTTGTAGAGGGAGAAGGGCCTGGCTGCAGGGAGCTGGACGTAAGGTACCTGAGTGAAGCAGGGCTGGGGAAAGGCAGAGGAGCTGGGGAGCTTCAGCCTGGAAAGCCCCAGGCTGCAGCCTAGCATTGGGCTAATAGGTACTGGGGGTTGCAGAGGGCAGCCCAGGGGTAGACCAAGGCAGCAGGTCCAAACCCTCCTTGCCAGTGATGAGTGGCTGATACTGCAGTCTGCCCCAGGGCATGGGGCTAGACAATGACTGGCAGTAGCCATATACTGAGGCAAGGTGGGGATAGAGGGTGGGGGTTCCCCAGAGAGGGGAGACTCAGATTGGGGGGTACTGCCAGGGGCAGCACCCCATGTAAAAGGGCACTGGGGTCCAGGGAGGGATCACTGGCCTGCAGAGGGCGCTCCAGAGCTGAATCGAGCTAATTCCCCTAGGATGACCAGCAGGAGGTGCCGCAGGGGTGAGTCCACTTGTCTACACGCTGAAAGAGTGTTGGTTTTTTCACAAATGGGAAATGCTTGGTTTGTTTTTTTGATGAAAATTTCCATGAAAACCATTAACAAAACCCCAAACCCTTTCATTGTCTTCAATTTGTTTTTGTGGAAAATTATTTTTCACCATCTCTAAAGCTCTGTGCATGGATCACTCGACACTGGAGGAGGATTAAAATGGGACACTGGAGCAACCTACTGACACTCGTGATAGGAGCGTCTGTTTGCAAAGTGATGTCAGAGAAGTCATAGGCCAATATTTTATAACTTGGATGGCTAAAGAACCCAAATCCATGCATGAAATGGCCTGATTTTCCAAAATGCTGAGCACTCAACCTGAGTTCCCCCTGAAGTTGCCACAAGAAACCCTCAGGCCCCTTTATTTAGATTCCTGCATATGGATTTTGGTGCTTTAGGCATCTGAGTTTGAAAATGCTGGCCTTAGTGCATTCTCATAGCCTTATTGCATCCAACTCAGGATTTTAGCTTCAGGGGTGACCATGGGCAGTAGGTGCCGACTCTGTGGGTGCTCCAGGGCTGGAGCACTCACAGAAAAAAAGTAGTAGCACCAGCAGCCCCCCACCCCAATTAGCTCTTCTCCCTCCTCCCAGCACCTCGTACCCACCGGTGGGTTCCGCCCATCAGCTCCCTCCCAGCACCTCCTGCTCACTCTGGATCAGCTGTTCAGCAGGGTGCAGGAGGCACTGGAGGGGAGGAGGAGGAGTGAGAGCAGTGTGTGCTCGAGGGAGGGGATGGAATGGGGCGGGGCGGGGTGGGGGCAGGGTGGGGGCTTGGGAGAAGGGATGGAGTGGGGGCGGAGCCTGAGGTGGAGCAGACGGTTGAACACTCCCTGGCACCTCTGCCATGGGCTCTTGGCAAAAGTGCAGTCCAGGCTCTTATCTGAACAGCTATTCTGCATCTTATCTATCTAAGGTATTTCATGGACCCCCTCACCCTAGTATCTGAGCACCTCTTGCCTTTGAATGCATTTATCCTCACAACAGGCAGGGAAGTGCATTGCACAGATGGGGAACCGAGGCACAGGGACGCTAAGTGAGTTGTCCAGACTCACAGGGCGAGCCTGTGGCAGAGACGGCTCCCAATTTCTAGGCTAGTGCCCTAATCAGTGAATCATCCTCATGCTTTGCCCTCAATCTCAGTGCATTCGGTTTCCAGGCTACCCAGCACAGCCTGGTCACCCCAATGCACAGCCTGGGTTCTTTGGCCATATGCCCAGAGCCCCGTGCATGAATGCTTGGAAAACGAGAGGCATTTTCTGCAGTGCCCATGTGGCTATTTCTGATTCACCTTCCCAGAGAACATTTTTTCCCTTGCATGTTTTCCCAGGACGCTTCTATTGCTGACCTTTCTGCTCTGGCAAAGAGGAGTCACCAGAGGAGCACATAGGCTGCGATTCTTCTGCTCTCACAAAGGCTGGGATTGTTGGCAGCTCTGTGCTGGAGAAAGTGTCTGACTCAGATCTCTCTAGCTGGGCTCCGAATGGCTTTTCTGCCTCAGGCTATCTCGGCGTCATAGTGGGCCTGTTGTTTTTGCCCCTCCAGTATATTAAAAAGTGCATTGTTGAAGCAGAGCATGAGTCAAAAGGGGTGTGCTTGGGGGCCCCCCGGATGAGCCTTGCCACGGAGCTGGGAAACTGAAAGGGTGAGCACTTTAACGGCTGCTTGCTGTAGGGAGAAGAGGAAAACGTTGGTGCGTCAGAGGCCGTCAGAACGATGGTGCATTGGACAGTAGCTCCATGAGTGCCGTTTTTAATTTCAACAGCGCACAGAATAGCAGCAGCGTGAAAGAGCCACCCCACTTCTCCTCACATGGAATTATTGTGTTGGGTTTTTTTTTAAATGAAAGTATCTGTAGTTGAATCCTCTGTCAGCAAACTTGCCCCCTCCCCCAAGTCATTTTTTTATCATCAGCGTTTCATTATGGTCAAAGAGGCTTTACCTGGGAAATGAGCCCATTCCTCTTCAGGTTGGTGTGTGGGGAAGGGGGGGTGGCAGGATAGGAGTGGGGCCCTGGAGGCTGGGAGCAGGGAATCTCTGGGGCTTTATCTCCAGTAACAAGCTTCATCTTGGTAATTCACCACCGGCCCTGGCTATGACATTGTGGCTGCCACCAGCTAAGCTGCACCTGTGGTGAGTTAGGACTGAAGGCTGCTAATGGTGGCCCACTACACCTTCTTTCTTCCCTCATTTCCCCTCCTCTGAGAGATTAGTTCAGCGGTGCTCCAGCCAAGCCTCCTCTCCTCTAGGTTACATCAAAGTCTGACCAAACTGATGTCCCTTATTTATATCCCCACCCCCTTCCCCAGCATTTCTTGCCTGTGATCTTTGGGAACCACAGTTCCCACCATGTCTCCTGCCTTGGCTGCAACCAGAATATTGCAGAGGTGAACGTGATCCCACGATGTGTAAACTCCCAGTGTGAAGCAGTCGTAGCAAGACAAGGAGCAAGTAGATAGAGGGTACTGGCGATTCCTTTTTTCCTCCCCTGATGGGAGAGCAAAGGAAGGGATGGTTTTGTGGGAGCATTGCACTAAACACTTGCTTGGCAGGTGATAATTGTGGCATTCTGGAAGAACGCCAGCAGTGCCCATGATCAGCCTGGTGAAAGTTTGCTATGGCCTGGTGAAATTGCTAGAAGTGCTAGACCATGAATCACTGAGGTCCCAGTCCAGTTCTGTTTGGAAAAGTCAGGCCACCTTTATTTAGGTGGCCTAGAGACAAATTGAAGAACTGAACCTTAGGCATCCAGGTTTGAAAACTTTGGCCTTTACAGTGCTCTGAAGCAGAGAAACATTAATAGAAATGTTGCTGCTGTGGAAATTGGGACACAATGTGCCACAGGAATTCTGAGAGAACAAGGATTACCTGATTCCTTGGCCTGTGCTGTAACCACAAGACCATCTTTCCTCTCCAGGCGCTATGTTTAAGAGCCCCCCAGATGTGGCGGGGCATCGATTCACTGGCACAGTGCCTCCTGCTGGTTGTCCAGAGAATTAGCTCTTTTCTGGCTCCGGAGCACCTTCTGCCAGCTGCTGGCTTCGCCTGCTGCTGGCCCCGGGTCCCTCCCAGACTCCAGTGCCCTTTGTTCAGGGTTCTGCCCACCTCAGTACCCCTTCTATCTGGGTCTCCCCTCCCCAGGGAACCCACTATCCCCACCTGCCTCAGTGGCTACTGCCAGTCTCCATCTAGCCCCTGCTCACTAGGGCAGACAGCAGTCTGTAAACCACTCATCATTGGTAAGGGGGGTTGGACCAGCTGCCTCTGCCTATTCCTGGACTGCCCCTCTACCGCCATAGTACCCTTTTGTGGGCTTTTTACTCAGCCTGAAGCCTAGGGCTTTGCTAGGTTGGAGCTCCCCAGCTACCTCTGCCCTTTCCCAGCACTTCTCCACCCTAGGTACCCTCCACAGCTTTCCAGGCAGCCAGGTCCTTCTCTCTCAAGAGGCGAGAGAGAGTGTGTCCTCTTGAGTTCCTGGCTCACAGCCCTTTTATAGGGCCAGCTGTGGCCTGATTGGAGCATGGCCCCAGCTGTGGCTGCTTCCCCAATCAGCCTTTCCCCAGCAACAGCCCTCTCCAGGGCTGATTTTAATCCCTCTGGGTAGGAGCGGGGTGACCATCCAGCTACACCAGGATTTGATGAGAGTCTTCAGTCATGAATGTAGTTCATCTGTTCTGAATTTATGAATGATGGGACGTGAATGCCTCATGCACTATTGGGAATTCAAGGTCACGCCACGCCTTAGTGGCAAGGTAATTCCCCTCAGATTTTCAGAAGGCCAAGGAGCTGATCTATTGCCACATCATCGTGAGTTATTCATGGTCTCCTGTCTGGATATGTGCAGGCCAGCAAATGAACAGGTTTTCCTTTGCCCGTAACCATGCAACACAGTCATAGACTTGAAGGTCAGAAGGGACCAGCAAATCATCTAGTCTGAGCTCCTGCGTATCACAGGCCACCAGCACCACCCAGAATCCGCACACTTAACCCAACAACCTAAAAGAGACTAAAGTATTCCAACCCCATGGAAACTAGACTACTACATGCCCCAGGCAGGACTGAGGTGTGCCAGTGCCCGAGGCATCCCGCAATGGCAGAGGAATGACTGAAGGCTGGCCTGCACAAGGAAACTAGGCTGATATAACAACATTGCTCAGGAGTGTGAAAAATCCACCTTGCCAAGCAACACAGTTAAGCTGACCTAACCCCCAGCGTAGGCAGTGCTAGGAGAATTCTCCTGTCAACCTACCTTCCTTCTCCCAGGAGGTAGATTATTTATGCTGGCCTGAGAACCCCTCCCATTGGCATAGGTAGCATCTTCATCCATAGGCTACAGCGGCTGTGCTGCTGTAGCGTTTTAAGTGTAAACAAGCCCTAAGTGCATGATACCCAGAGCAACCCACACACTACAGAGAAAAGTGCCCCCTGCCCCAAGGTCACTGCCAATCTGACCTGGGGGGAAATCTCTTTCCCCACCACACACGCAGCAACCAGTTAGACCCTGAGCACATGAACAAGAACCAGCCGGCCAAGCACCCAAGAGAAAGAACACTCGGTGCCACCTCAGAGCCCCGGCCCTCCCTGCCCTGTGTTCCATCTCTAGCTGTGGCACATCCCTAAGGCTTCAGATGGAGATGTAAAAATACCCAGCTAGGGTGTCCCTTAGCTGAGTGTGTGTCAAAATAACCTCCTACCGCCAACTGAGTCTGATTGAGTAGGTAATTCCCTGGCAGCTGGACACACAATGGGTAAAGCTGCTGGAGGTACTTAGGCAGACATAAGAGGATTCAGTGACACCGCTGATTAGTGTCCAGGACCTCATTATGAAGGGAGGAATTGAAGGTCCCCTGCTGTTTAAACGGACTTGGAATTATCTCCCCTCAGTGTCCGCTTCTGCCTGCGCGGGCTGGTGCATTCTGCAAGGTAGGAACTGCCCAGGGTCTCTTCTGGGCCTTGTTTTTAGTTCAGTGTTTCTAGTGGGTCCTTCACTCTGTGTGCTCAGGAGGAGCTTTGTGTCGCAGGATTACCAGGCCCAGTGTGGGGTTGCGGTGGAGGCGGACAGAGAGGTGAGGTGAGGGTACTGGGAGGAAGGGGGCGGCTTTGTTTGCAGGTGTCTTCGTGAGGCCGTTGTTTGAACATGTTGTGGTTGGTAATTGCATTAGCTGGTGAGGCTAATTTCATTAGCTTGATGTCAACAGTTCTCTCTCTGAATGAGGCAGTGGCGAGGTAAAGAGCAAGCCTGGGTTGAGGAGTCGAGGAGCTGGTGGCATGCTGGCTGGCTTCCTTTCCTCCCCCATCTTCCTGGGGGCAGTAATTACAGCTTTGCCTTTTATAATTTCCCCACTCCCAAGGGTGCAGCAGGGTGAGCTCTGAATGGGAAAGCAACAGAACAGAGAGAGCAAGGTTGAGCGAGGGGAAGGATGGCCCAGTGGTTAGTGCACTGCCTGGGACTTGAGTGACAGGGGTTCATTTCCTGTGTGACCTTGGGCTTGTCACTTACTTGCTGTGTGCCTCAATTCCCTGTTTGTACATTGGGGATCAGAGCACTGCCCTCCCTCACAGGGGCGTTGCAAGGATAAACCCGTTAAAGATTGTGAGGGGCTATGACGAGGGTTGGGGGTGGTATAACTCTCTAAGATAGAGCCCACTTATAAAAATAAGCAATATGTTCCACACCACATTTCCTCCCAAAGGCTCTTGTAATTGGCCAGCTGCCTGGAAGGGTATTTGCATTTATGAGGAATATGGTAAAGCCACTGATGGGATGTGATATTTCTCACCAAATGCACTAGAAAAGCTCCATGAGCTCACACAGGACCACTCTCCCTTTAAGAAGAGATGGGATGGGGAAGTCAGATCTTTTTTTTTTTTTTTTCGATTCTTCAGAAACTCCTCAATTGGATTCTGGTTTTGGGAAACCAAACTCAGGTTGGATGGCATACGGATGACACTTTAGCTTTCAAGGTGGTAGGATCGGGTGTTTGCCTCTGTTTTTAAAGGTCTTGTTCCAAGGTCTTTAAAGGTCTTGCCTGAAAAACTTCATGTAACTCATTGGGTCTAATGTTCCGCTCAATTACACTGACTTACAATGGGTAGAGTTGAGTGAAGAATCAGACACACTATATCTGCCTCAAAATTACTGGGCCTTGAGCATCCCCTGGATTGGAGCTACACACAGGCCCGAGCTGCAAACTTCAGATCCAGATTTCTTACAGATGCTCAGCTGATGCTAATCAGCATTGCTGCTCTTGAAGTCAGTGGACGCTTGTGGCCACACGACTGGAACAACAAGCTGCACTGGCTGCAGGTTGGGATCCGTGTTTTGGTTTTGCTTTTCCTGGATGTTGATGATGGAGCCTGAATCTTCCTCTTTACTAAAAAACCAAATAAACGAACAAAACTGACACTATTCTGCAGCAATAGCTCTTTGTGCTGTTGCTTCAAGAATGTCACTATGGCATTTGGGGCTATCTCTGCAGAATACTAGAGTATTTGTTATTTAATGCAGAGAGACCAGGTGTGGGAGGTAAGATCTTTTATTGGACCAACTTCTGTTGGGGAGAGAAACAAGCTTTCCAGCTTATACAGAGCTCTTCTTTGGGTCTGGGAAATGTACTCAGTGTCACAGCTAAATAGGAGCTGGAACAGATTGTTTATCGTAAGTAGTTAACTCATATCTCAATGGACCATCCAAGGTGAAATGGCCTGTTAACACCCCTTTGTTATAGGGGGGAAGGAAAAGCAGGGGAAGGCTGCTGCGGGGGTGGGGGAGAGGGGAGCAGTGTTAGCGGGGTATTTAATGCAGGTCAGGCCAACTTAGATTAGATCACCCATGCTGCTGTTCTCAAAACCTCCACTGACTGATGTTGGCCAGTCTGTTCAAACTTGCTCAAGCACCTAAATAAGTGGCCCAGTTATTCCATGGTGCTGATAATCTGCAGCTTCCATTGAACTAACTGGCATCTAAATATGAACTGGCAGGTGGCTTTGAGCACTAAAGACTGAAAATATTGGCCTTAGTATATAATCATATCTTGAAATGCATTTCTCGTGGCTTTTGTGTGGGTGAGTGGGGGAGGGGGGGAGAAAGAATGTGTGTAACTAAGCAGACTAGGCTGACTAGACAGCAAGGGTGAAAAATCAGGATGGGGATGGGGGTGTAATAGGATCCTGTATAAGAAAAAGCCCCCAATATCAGTACTGTCCCTATAAAATCGGGACATCTGGTCACCCTAAAGCAGACAGATGCTAACCTAGATCCACGAAAAATCAATAAAGTAATCCACTTACTACTTTGGTCCTTCTGCCTTTTTAAGGAGCTCAGAATTGTTTTGTTTTCTTCTCTCTCTCCCTCTTTCCAGACTCTGAGCAAAAGAAAGGTGTGGTTAGATCAGCCTCTTTGCTCACGGCTGGTCAATATGCAATTCCGCACTAAAGCTTCATTAATCTAAAGTTAACGTTGCCCAGATCTCATGCAAGCACTAAAAATCAATTTGACTACTAAAAATTGGCACAGATCTCGTGCAACTGCTCCAAAGCAAGGCAACCACTAAAAAGTCAGCTGTTCAAGTCCTGTTAAAAACCAACCTCGACTTGCACTCTTCACCACCTAGACTTTGCAGTCACTAAGTGCCCTCACATGCTTCCCAGTTTCACAGCAGACTTGTATCCAGTTCTAACACAGAGCCACTCACATAGCATACACCTAGTTCTATCAGTCACAGGCATATGTACAAAATGAACTTGGATCTTAGCAAGGTTAAATTCTCTCACTCACAGAAGCATGGATGGTGTTATTTGTACAGGAGAAATATGAGGCTAGAAGCCTTCCGGTGGTGCAGCAGGAAGTGCATCAGCACATGTAGCTAGCTGCCCCCGTGCCCATTAGATGGGTTCCATGCAGAAATCAGTAGGTGGAATTGTATGGTCCCTAAATCAGTGGCAGTCTGATGTATTTCCTATGGCATGTCAGTTGCAGGCTGTGTCTTGACAAACCACAGCAGCTTTGGCAGAGGGAGCGACTGCCTCTAGAGCACGCCTGAAAGTAGAGCTGGTTGGAAAATAGGTTGGTTGGTTGTTCTCCTACGGAAAATATTGACTTTTTTCTTGAACCCCCTTCTCCCCCCACTCATTTTTGTTCCTGTTTTCAGCAAGTGAACACCCACATGTTTTGCTTTCTGGCTGAGAATTGGATGTTCAGGTTTGATGAAAAATGGAAATTTTTCAGACAGCAGGTGCTTTTCAGCCCCCCCAAAATAGTTTCAGTTGAAAAACCCAAATTTCTGTATAAGTAGTTTAGCTGGAAGATTTTTCAACCAGCCTCACCTTCAACCTCCATTTCTTTGGCAACTTGGCCAACAACTCGCTCTGTCTCCTTCTACCCACTTCCCCTGGCCTAGCCCCTCCTAGTAAGAAAGGGGAGAGGGAAAGAGTTGGAGGTCAAGTTGCCGAAGAAGTAGAACTTGCTGGTCTGCTATGAAGGCTTCCTCTGTACAAGCCTGGACTGGCACTTGCCAGACAGAGAACAGGGTCAATGCTCAGCATGGAAACCAGCGATAAATGCTGAAGAACAACCCTGGGAGTGCCTAAGGTTCTGCACTAAGACCAGTGGTGTTTAAGATACTTGTCATTGATATGGACAAAAGATGAGCAATAAGGTAGCAAAATTTGCTGATGACTATGGAGATTATTTTTTCATGGTAAAATTAGGCAAAATTCACAGAACAGTCATGGTAAAAATGTACAAAAATCAGGGTGTGGTCACAGCAGCAAATAAATGTGTAACAATTTAACCATAGAGTATTCCAGTGTAACACGGAGCCGTTGACACTGACCCAGGAGCTGGATGGCCCATCGAGGTGAGTCAAGGAGTGGAGGTGGCGCTTCCTCTCTGAGCCCTGTCACCCAGGGCTGAAGCCTGAACTCATGGGCCTGTGACCTCCATGACAGAACAATCCCTCAGACAGAGATAAACACCTACAAGATCTCTGTCAAGCATTCTTAAAAGTACAATACCCACCTGCTGAGGTGAAAAAACAGATTGACAAACCAGAAGAGTACCCAGAAGCCATCTACTACAGGACAAGCCCAACAAAGGAAATAACAGAACACCACTAACCGTTACCTTCATCCCCCTACTAAAACCCCTCCAGCGCATCATCAGAGATCTACAACCCATCCTGAAGGATGATCCCTCACTCTCACAGATCTTGGGAGACAGGCCAGTCCTCGCTTACAGACAGCTTCCCCAACCTGAAGCAAAATACTCACCAGCAACCCACACCATACAACATAAACACTAACCCAGGAACCTATCCTTGCAACAAAGCCCGATGCCAGCTCTGTCCACATATCTATTCAAGTGACACCATCTGGGCAACAGTAGCAGATGAAATTCAGTCAAGACAAATGCAAAGTAATGTATGCTGGAATGAACTATTTGAATTACTCGTACTCTTAATTAACTGTAACCACTCAGGAAAGATCTAAGTGTCACTTCAACAGGTCAAAGAAAACATCTGCTCAGTGGACAGCAGCAGCAAACAAGCAAGCCTGAGCTGTATAGGGAGAGGAAGAGAACAATACTGAATACAGACTTGAAGGTGGCAATTTTGCAACAAAAAAACTTCAAAAAAAAACAGACTCCAAAAAGAGACTGCTGAACTCGAATTAATATGCAAATTAGATACAATTAACTTAGGTTTAAACAGAGACTGGGAATGTTTGGGTCATTACACTAATTGAATCTATTTCCCCATGTTAAATATCCTCACACCTTCTATGGGTCATCTCGATTATCACTTCAAAGGTTTTTTTTCTCCTGCTGATGATAGCTCATCTCAATTGATGGGACTCTTCCAGTTGGTATGTGTACTTCCACCTTTTCATGTTCTCTGTATGTATAAATATCTTCTGTCTGTGTGTTCCATTCTATGCATCTGAAGAAGTGGGCTGTAGCCCACAAAAGCTTATACTTAAATAAATTTGTTAGTCTCCAAGGTGCCACAAGTACTCCTGCTCTTTTTGTGGATACAGACTAACATGGCTGCTACTCATAGAATATCAGGGTTGGAAAGGACCTCAGGAGATCATCTAGTCCAACCCCCTACTCAAAGCAGGACTAATCGTCGGATTTTTTGCCCCAGTTCCCCAAATGGCCCTCTCAAGATTGAACTCACAACGCTGGGTTTAGCAGGCCAATACTCAAACCACTGAGCTATCCCTCCCCTCCCTAAAACATCATTTAGGTTAGTCAAAACTGGAGAACATGCAGGGACTCCAAAGGCACCGAACCATGCTAGGAAATAGTGCATCATGATAGCATATAAAATTCAGTAGAGACACGGCAAAGCAGTATGCACCAAAATGGAATAATGATATATCCATGTTCCTGGGTGCCTTACAAGCTACAGGCGTTCAGGAGAAAGACCTTTCTTGTGAGCAGCTTGGTGCTGGTTAAAAACAACACAGTGTTAGTTTCTGTATAGAATATAATGCTGTCATATAAACAGATATACTCTCATCTGGAATATTGAGCCTTTACTCGTCTGCCTTTCGCACAAGTGGCACTTTATAGCCCCGATACAGCAAAGCACTTAAGCAGGCCTATACTTGTGTTTTTCCCCCCTTCTGAAAGCTAACCGTATTATATTGTCATTTATGTTGCTACATACATACAATAAAATAAACAGCATGTAAAAGGAGACCATGGGACTGCTGATGTATTGTTGAAAATCTTGATTTAAAAAAAACATTCTGTCTGTCTCTGTGTGTGTTTTTCTCAGATTTAATGGTGGAATGACATGTTTTTGCATTCAATAGAACCTGTGCAGAATATGATTTTCTATTCCAAAGCATAGACTCCACTCAGCTGGAGTAGATCTAGCAGGGTTAGTATTTTTCATGGATTCTATCTTCAGCTACACCTTTTACTCCAAATGCTCATCTCAGTAGCCCTTTGTTGTTCTGCAGCACAGTGGCACACTTGCAAGCACAGACACACCTGCACTTCCAGACACACACAGTTATGTACAGACATTGGCTGACACCCGCTGAAATGCACACTCAGCCACATATCCAAAGAGACACACTAGTAGATGCTGCCGCGCACAGATTACACAGGGCCAGGATGCCAGTGTTTTCTTTTTAAAAAGGATTTCTCTAAACTCTCTGGTTATGGCTAAAGGAGACACTGGGGCCTGGGGCTGTCTGCGGGCTGTGGAAGAACTAGAACTGCGAAGAGTAACCTTTCCCTCTCCTGCCTGCAGAACGCCTCAGGGCTGACAGCACCAGGTCTGCCCGAGTCTAGTTTGCATATTATTAACTTCTCCTTCACTATTACTTGCATGTCAAGCATTCCTTCCTCTGCAGTCTCCCCACGGTCAAGCAGTGTAGCTACTAGCTTTCCTGGCAGAGCCCTGATGAGGTGAACCCAGAGCACTGGACTCTGAGCTGCACTCAGGGCACTCAAGGTTTCCCTTCCCTCCCATTGTTCTCTTCCTCTTTCTGTCCATCTGGCATCATAACCTCTGATTACAGAGCTGGCCAAAGGGTGTCACATTAGGTGGGGTTCATTTCTTCCTGGCTTCCAGAGGGCCTCAGGCCCTGGTGCACCTCAGACCCTCCTGTTCTCTGGCTGTGACTCACCATAGTTTAGTCTCCTGAGGATTCTAATCCTTTGATCTTCTTCTGGTGGTTGGCTGGGTGACCTATGAAACACAGGAGGTCAGACCAGATGAGCTGGGGGTCCCTTCTGGCTTGGAACTCTGTCTGACCAAAGATGTGTTTCCTTCATCGGGGCAGTGCTGTTTGCTGACCCGCCTGGCTTGCCTGTACTACACTTGTTTTTAGAAGTAGGTATGTGGGTCCAGATTTATCATGCCCCTATCAACACTTGTGCTCATCCTACATTCTGTTCTACTAAGGTACCGCACACCAGTCAGCTTGTCTCCATACCTCAGTCCACCTATAAATCCCCCAATAGCTAACGCCCTGTTACCTCTCTTCCCTTGCAGGATGTGAACAAGGACCACCAATAATCAGAAGCCAATGCATTAGTCCATTGCACCCCCTTGCCTCCCTCCCTCTGCCAGGGCTACCCTTATAGGGATCTTGTCCTTCGTCCAAGAATTAGATCCATTCTGCCCATCTCTAGACTCCAAGGAGCGAGAGAAGCCAGGGACTCCTGGAGTGCCATGCCATTGAAGTCAACGAGCTGAGGAGCTGGCTCCTTGTGTTCCTTTCTATTGTACATGGTTCATTTACTCTCTGGGGAGGGGAAATGTAGACTGATGAGCTGAATATGTCTGTAATTGTGTTGCAGCCCTACAACTACTGGCAAGTAGCCAGCATGGCCCATGATGTCCGAAAGGTCATGCAACTTTGATTTAATCCATTTGCTCATTGATTTATCCCACCAGGCTCTGTTCTTGGGCCCCACTTCTTTCTTTCTTTCTTTCCATTCCTTGGATGATCTCATCTGCTTGCAGCTTCAGCTACCGTCCTTGCACTGAAACCCTGCAAATCTACTTCCCCACCCTCTGTGCAGTCCTGCCTCCCAGTCTACCTTTGACGTCTGCCGGATCACTTGCTAGTGACATGGCCTGAACTGAATTATCCCAAGCCCTCTTCTCTCCTCCGTAGTTCCTGCTGCTACAAACTTCTCTGCCATCACTCAGACTTATAGCCTGAGAGCCATCTTTGACACCTTGCTTGACCCATGCATCCAAGCTACCTTTAGAGCTTAGCTTCTTCCATAATAGTCCCAGCATCTGAGCTTTTCCTCCTAGCCATACAGTTAAAACACTTGCCCAACCTCTTCCTCAACCTCCTAATCATATCCAGCCCTTCTCCCCTCTGGCCTACCCCTCACCCACCCCACCTCTTGTTCATTTGCACCACCATCTAAGATCCCCTTCGTATCCCATCTCTCTGGCCAGTTAACACGCCACCCCTACCCTATCTTAGAATCTCTCCACTGGTACTTTCCTGTATCATTACCTCAAATTCCAACTTACTGCTTTTGCCTTCACAGCCCTCCACAGCTCTAGCCCTCCTTGCTTATACCTCCTAACACATCACCCAGGCCTGCTTCACTCTGCCAGCCGTGACTCCTCGCTTATCTGCTGCTTCTACTACCTCCTCCTCCTTCAGATCCCATCTTCAGCACCCTCTGCTGGGATGCCTACTAGAAATTGGAAATGGCTAAGCTAAGGGGCAATTGGGTATAGCAGATATAGACTTAACACATACTGGATAATATGTATAAATAGGGCCCTACCAAATTCACAGCCATGAAAAATGCATCACGGACTGTGAAATCTGGTCTTTTGTGTGCTTTTAGCCTATACTATACAGCATATCTCAAACTGGGGGTCTTGACCCAAAAGGGAGTTGCAAGGTTATTTTAGTATCAGAGGGGTAGCCGTGTTAGTCTGGATCTGTAAAAGCAGCAGAGAATCCTGTGGCACCTTATAGACTAACAGACGTTTTGGAGCATGAGCTTTCGTGCGGGTGAATAACCCACTCGTCAGATGCATGTATGCGGAAATTTCCAGGGGCAGGTATATATAATGCTAGCAAGCAAGCTAGAGATAATGAGGTAGTTCATCAAGGAGGTGAGGCCCTGTTCTAGCAGCTGAGGTGTGAAACCAAGAGAGGAGAAACTGGTTTGTAGTTGGCAAGCCATTCACAGTCTTTGTTCAGTCCTGAGCTGATGGGTCAAATTTGCAGATGAACTGAGCTCAGCAGTTTCTCTTTGAAGTCTGATCCTGAAGTTTTTTTGCTGCAGGATGCCACCTTAGGTTTGCTATCGTGTGGCCAGGGAGGTTGAAGTGCTCTCCTACAGGTTTTGTATATTGCCATTCCTAATATCTGATTTGTGTCCATTTATCCTTTCCGTAGAGACTGTCCAGTTTGGCCGATGTCATAGCAGAGGGGCATTGCTGGAATATGGTGTGTATTACATTGGTGGACGTGCAGGTGAATGACTGTGACGGTGTGGCTGATCGGTTAGGTCCTGTGATGTGTCGCTGGTGTAGAGTTGTGGCAGAGTTGCATCGGGTTTGTTGCATGCAGGTTGGTTCCTGAGCTAGAGTTACTATGGTGCGGTGTGCAGTTGTGGTGAGAATACATTTCAGGTTGGCAGGTTGTCTTGTTAAGGTGAGGACTGGTCTTGCACCCAAGGCCTGTGAAAGTGTGGGATCATTGTCCAGGATGGGTTGTAGATCCCTGATTATGCGTTGGAGGGGTTTTAGCTGGGGGCTGTATGTGATGACCAGTGGAGTCCTGTTGGTATTTTAGGGGGATCATGGTATTGCCACCCTTACTTCTGCACTGCCTTCAGAGATGGGTGGCCAGAGAGCGGTGGCTGATGGCTAGAAAGCGGTGGCTCACCACCAGCAGCACAGAAGTAAGGGTGGCAATACTGTACCATGCCATCCTTACTTCTACCGTGCTGCTGGTGGTGGCTCTGCCTTCAGAGCTGGGCTCCTGGCCAGCAGCCACCGCTCTCCAGCTGTCCAGGTCTGAAGGCAGCGCTGCTGCCAGCAGCAGTGCAGAAGTAAGGGTAGCAGTACTGCAACCTCCTCCCCCCCAATAAGCTTGTGATCCCCCACAACTCCTTTTTGGGTCAGGATCCCTACTATTACAACACTGTGAAATTTCAGATTTAAATAGCTGAAATCATGAAATTTATGATTTTTTGAATCCTATGACTGTGAAATTGACCCAAATGGACTGTGAATTTGATAGGACCCTACATATAAATATTGCACCATTCACCCTTTCTGTGATGCTTGGCTTCTTAGATTGTAAGCACGCTGAGGCAAGGTCTGTGAATGAGCAGAGCTTTGCACAACATTGGAGCCACTGATTGCAAATAAACAAGGCCAGGGTTTTCAAAGGTTCGTAAAGGAGTTACCCACCCAAATTCCATTGAATTTCAGTGGGAGCTGGATTTCTAACATCGTTAGGCCTCTATGAAAACCCCATTCAAAATAAATAAATAATTGCTTTGTAAAACCTGTTTGAAAAACCTTACAGAGCTACATAAAACCAAATTCTAGCATTCTAGTGTCTAGCACCTTGAAACCATTTTGATGGGCACCCAATGGACGGATGGACTGTAGAAACTTTAGTTTACGATACCGTGTGTGTGACCTTTTCCCTGTCACAATTATAATCCTATATGTATCAAACTGTTTGAAAATTTTGGAGGAAATGCATTATTCCCCCTAACCTGCGTGTGCTTGTCTGTCAATCTGTCTGCGGAGTGCAATCTTGTTAAAGCAGGGATTGTTCCTTCCCAAGTGTTTTGAAAGCAGCTTCCACACAGCAAGTGCTTCTGTAAATAAATAATAATAATAGCATCAGAGGGGTAGCTGGGTTAGTTTGGATCTGTAAAAGCAGCAAAGAATCCTGTGGCACCTTATAGACTAACAGACATATTGGAGCATGAGCTTTTGTGGGTGAATATTCACCCACGAAAGCTCATGCTCCAATATGTCTGTTAGTCTATAAGGTGCCACAGGACTCTTTGCTGCTTTTAATAATAATAGTAGTTACAATAACCTGCATCACATTTTTATTGGTGCAAAAAACCACAACCCCCCAAACAATTTCATTCCCCTTCCCCTTGAATTTCTGACCTATACCAGTGCTGTCATACATCGATTGTTCTCTTAGCTGGTAGATTATGCCACCAGGATAGTGCAGTGTGAATTTGCAGGGAGCTGTAACAGCTGAGTGCGAAAGCCCAGCCCTGAGCTGAATCGGAAAGCAGCAGAACAGTATGCCAAATTACAGACAGCAGCTGCTACCGTCTTGAAGATACTATGAAGTCTCTCGTCTGGAGGATCTCTTATAGACTCGAGGAGGCAGCTGCCCCGGCATTGTCAGGGATTCCATGGTATCACAGAGCACTGCCCCAAGCTTGCCAGACTGCGCTGAATATTAAGGATCTTTGAAGTCGGAGGAGAGGCAGTTGTATTAAAAAAAAAAAAGAAAGGGATGAACTGAAGATTAAACATGTATGGGAATTATCCTCACTTCATTAAGTTTCCTGCTGGCTTTGGCAGTAAGTATTACACTTGCACTTGCAATCTTAGCCTTCTGGGTTAGCTAGACAGACCGTTCAAATTGCCAGAGTATGTGAATGGGAAGTATTAAAGCGTTTACCTAGCTTCTAGTTAGCCATAACCTTACAATGGTCTTTACATGCTTGTGAGTGAAACTGTCTTATTAT
Organism: Chelonoidis abingdonii; assembly: GCF_003597395.2. NCBI lineage: Eukaryota > Metazoa > Chordata > Testudines > Testudinidae > Chelonoidis > Chelonoidis abingdonii. The sequence goes on along the minus strand of NC_133775.1, from coordinate 63,774,249 downwards.
TATGAACCCCATCAACTGCACCACAACTGAACTAGTCTGCCTAGAAATTATGCATGTTTGGTCCAAGCCAGAGAGGATTTTTTCTCTATAGTTCGGCATTGGTTGGAGAAGACATTTGAAAGATGCATGTACTTATTTGTGTGTTCTGTGAATGGTGGATATTAATCAAAGCAATAGGATAATATCACATAATTATCTTCCATTTGGACTTCTTTACCTGTTTGTGTTTTCGGAGGAAAGAAATGATTTTAATACAGCAGTTTTTCCTCAAAAAACCCCATAGAGAACATTCTCTTTTCTGTCCAGCGCAACTGCCCCCACGCCCTGGACACTGATAAATAATAGTCTGACACATTGACAAAAGTAGCAAAATGGGACTTCAAGCGAAGTGAGGCAGGCGTCTGCAATGGACTTTGGTTATAATTTGTGATGCACCGTGATATGCCGCATGCCAATGGGAAGCTCTGAGGTGCAGGAATCAGAACTCTTGCAGGGACTATAGGCTTTGAATTTCTTGAGGCTGATCATTTTTGTTACTCTTTGTGTGTGAGTGAAGGAGATGAAGGACAGCTTTCAGCTGTAGCTGCTCAGTTTGGGTGCCAAACGTAAGACATAGTGGGCCCAATTCATTTTTTGCCCTGCAGTTGGTGCAGGCACTTATACCAATGCAGAGTGGGTATAAAATGCTGCTAGATCAGTATATTTGTGTGTTACACCTGCTTTGCATTAGAGTAAATGACCACACGCAGAGCAGAGTAATAATGGATCAGTTCCATTGTGACTCAAATTGGGCACTCGTGTATGTGTGAATGAATGTTTTTGGGGGGTATTTTTATGATACCCACAAAAACCAATGCAGCGGCATCTCAAATTGGGCATGCGCCCCAAAATATTGGGCACTTTTTGAAGATATTGCCATTAATGGGTTGAATGTACTGATATGTTGTACCATGGATTCTCAGCCTGGCATAAGAGTTTTACAGAGACATTGGAAAGAGGTGTCTGAGTTAAATGGGAGAGGGTCTTGGCTAGATAGGAGGTGGTTACAGGGCCGGGAACCACTGTGTTCCATTATACAAAGCTCTGGAGAGGTTTTCATTTGGCTCTTCTAATATTTATATTTAGCATTTCTCACACTTAAACTTTCCTAGTGACTGCTGAAACAAAATCTGCAATTAAATGACAAGGTGAAAGTGTAGATTGTGTTGTGAACATTTACCGTAAGCATGCAAATTATTGCTAATACAGGATAATTCTCCAAACAGGTACCATAAGTGTGTAAATGATTCCAAACCATACTTGGAGGGCACCTCTGAGGTGTCTACATAGCAATGCATAGCATCGGTTTCTCAGCTAGCAGAGTTTTATGAGCTAGTGTCAAGGCTGACAAGTTGAAGTACCAAACCTTTTTTGTCTTCTCAAGTCAACTTACAGCTCCACTGAAGTCAATGGCTCCATATCACTTTACAGTCGCTGATGATGATGTCTCCTTGTTTTCACATACCCTTAACTTGCCCAAAATATTCTCCTTTCAGTCTGAATTTTTCTATGATTTGGTTTTGGCAGAAAGGGGAAATTTGTTTGGAAAATCAGAATAAAATCCATTTCTGAGTTGTGGGAGGGAGGAACCCATACTTTTCTCATTATTAAAAAAAACAAACCACACTTTTGTTTTTGAACGGTGACATAGCTAAATAAATGAATAAAACAAATGCTGAAGTTTAAAATGGGGTAGGGCCCTACTCCTGAAGTGAGTTCCACCAGGGCATCACTTTCTGCTGCCAAGGAGTTTGGGGCGATAGTTGTTAGTGAGGTTTAAATGTGAATGAAATTGTTTGAGGAAGAAGAGAGATATTTTTGCTCCTCCCATGAAGATAAATACAGCTTTTATTATAATGGTGTTTTGCACCCTACCAACAGCTCAATACTTTAGAGAATTTAATTGTGATAGGGAAAAGGTAGCACTAGCATTGTCTGAAACCAGTTTATTTCATCTGTTTGTCCACTTTGAGAGGCACTTGTTGATTGAGGCACAATAAACTGTGATGCCAACTCAGCAGTGGTTGAAGGATACAATAGAAATTGTCCTTTATAACACCTTAATTTAACTCAATGGGTTTGACAGCGCTCAATATCATTATTAATAATTATTAATTTCTTTGTATTCTAGCAGCTCTCGCAATGTGTTAGGCACTCTACACTGACATAGGGAGAGACCCACACAAAGATAAATGCTTTTGGGGGTCGGGGATTTAATGGAAAGCTTTATAAGTGACTGCAAATTCACTTCAGAGAATACTCAATGAGCCATGTGTGTTGTTTGACAGCATATTCTCCCTGCCTGTGAGCGGGTGGTTGGATAGGAGCCTGGACGGCTGCTGGGACGATTTGTGAATGAGAGACTGTGTCTGACTCTGTATTGCAAATCCTGAGCACTCAAAAACTATTAGCTCTGCAGAATCGTGATTGTCTTTAAAACAATGATTTTAAAGAAACAATACATTTGGGGTTCTTTTTATCTAATTTTTTTTTGGAACCTGTGGGGTCCATTTGAGCCATTTTTAAGTTCTTCTCTGCCACTATGAAGATTAGAAACTTTTATTATGAAAGCTGAGATTTTTATGTATTCATGTGACTTCAGGAGTTGGGGCTTTAAGAAACACACCAAATATTGCAAAGCATGATCAAATCATGAGAGCTGGCAATACCGCTTATTTAAACACACATAGCAAAGTCCTCCAAAACCCTGTCTCAGCTTCAAGACCAAGAGGAAGCAATGGCTTTGTGTGTGGAGGGGAATCGTAAAAGCTGCAATTTTAGGATCTGTTAGCAATGTTTGTTGTATTCTACATATTTTGCACACCCTTATGGGAAAGCCCTATGGAATTTGATAGGGAGGAAATCAATAGGAATGTATAGAAATTAAATAGGGTTTTAGGATATATTAGAAAACAATATTCTCTCTCTTCAATCGTATCACTCAATAGCATTTAGTAGACAATTATACTGCTGCTGTAGGAATCTGTAAGGAAGGACTCACTGATCTGGTCATCAGCAGAGATCAAACTTTGGCCCTCTAGTTCTTCAGTAAAGACAACTATCAGTTGAGCTAAGGGACCAAACTGATTAGTTGGGTCAAGCAGCAAACTGCTGTGAATCAGCTGCACGGGGATACAAACACACATGGTCACTGTGTTATGTCTGGGTTGCTTTAGTAAGTTGTTATTGTTTATTAAATTCTATAGGACTTGCACACAGGGGCGGCTCCAGGCACCAGCACACCAAGCGCGTGGCTGGGGCCGCAAGCCACGGAGGGGGGGCGCTCTGCCGGTTGCTGCGAGGGCGGCAGGCAGGTTGCCTTCGGTGGCATGCCTGCGGAAGGTCCGCTGGTCCCGCGGCTTCGGCAGACCTCCTGCAGGCACGCTGTCGAATCCGCGGGACCGGGGACCTCCCGCAGGCAAGCCGCCGAAGGCAGCCTGCCTGCCGTGCTTGGGGCAGCAAAATACCTAGAGCTGCCCCTGCTTGCACATAATGGTTAACTCTAAACTTTCCTTTAAATTAAAGGGGGGGCAGTGTCACATGGGAGATTAATCAGTCATGGCCCTTCTTCCCTAACTAATTTGCATGCTTCATTTCCGTTAGTTGTAATGAGTCAGCATGAGGGGGTCTGTAGATGTGTGGGTTCTTACTGGCAAATTGCTCAACCCTCATTGTTGTGGCTTTTTAAAGCTTCCATGGCTGTACCTCTGGCTCTTGGGCTCCATCAGAGGGGAGCCCTGCTCTGAATGGGCTGTTGAGCTGACATGTGTGGGACCTCCACTGGGCTCTGCTTTCTCTGAAGCATGTGGCCATCACATGGGGGATAGGGATGATGCCCCACACTTCCCTACTTGTCTACCCTGCGCCTTTACAGCCCTGCTCCTCTGCTCTGCCCTGCTCCTCACATCCCTAGTCGTGCCTCACCCCCCGCAGTGTCATCACATGGCACCTTCCTCGCTCCTCTTGGCTCCCCATAGTGCTGCTTTCGGGTACTGGGGGAGCAAGGAGAGTGTTATGGGGATGGGGGAAGAATAAAGCAGCTGTGTTGGATGCAGTGGGGCGATGGAATGGGGATGCAGGGATGTATGTGGGCCTAGCGGGTAGGGGGGCTCTGATGGGACACTGGTGTTATGTGAAGTGGGGGCCTAGGGAGTCCATTGCCTGAGCGCCGATGTCTTTGCATTCTGAGGGCTCCTCCAAGAACGTTGTCCCCACCCCTGCATACCGTATAGCCTGTTCTCCCCGCAACACACAACTCTTCCCCTCTAGACCTCATGCACATTTTTGGTCTCCACCCACTGCCCTTGGCATTGCTACTAGCCCCTTCCTCCTGCCCATATCCCCTACCTGCACCGACACCAGGTGTGAGAAAATATGAAAAAAAACCTCACCCTTATTTATTTTTAAAAATTGGTTTAATCTGGGATCACAAGCACTAAAATGCCTTCCTCATGATTGCAGGGTATCACTACAAGGCAAAAGTCTGGTGGTTTGGGGGCCTTAATTGCCCATTTCCAGACCTTAACATGGTTGGATTTCTTATGGCTCTGAATTTCCTAATGCTTGTTTTAGGGATAATTCCCACCTCTCTGTAATGTTTTTTTTTAACCCGCGGGTTACTGATATGTACTCTCACCCTTAATATCACCTGTATTCTATTCATACTAGCAAGGCACACATTTTTAACAATGGGCATCATTAACCAGTGGAACAACTGACCCAGCAATGTGATGCATTCTTCATGGCTAGAAATCTTTAACTCAAGATTGGAGGTCTTTCTAAAAGAGCAGGTCTAGCTCAACCTGGGGTTGATGCAGGAATCACTGGGTGAAATTCTACAGCCTGTGTTATGCAGGATGTCAGACTATATTATCACCATATTGCCCTTGCTGGCCTGAAATCTCTTAGTCTTAATGTCTTTTTTTGCCTACATACATAAGCAAATCAATCACTGTCTTCGAAGGCGAAATGCACTGCAAGTGTGAAATATTATGAATGATTTATCATTAGGTATTTTATTGTGAACGTTTTATGTTTAATAATAAAATAGCCACTTACAAACCACTTGTAATCCAGAGTGAGTTAGCACACCTTCTACCCAGGCAGCGTATGCAATTGTTTGGCCTCAATAAGCAGAGTTTCTTCTGGCTGCGAGTTAATTCATTTATTGTGCATTTCCACTTATTGGGTGTGAAAGGCTAATTGCAAAGTGGCTAAGCAGGAAAAGAAGGTAATCCTGATATATTTAGGGCATGTGTAACTAGGCTATCATGGAAATTATGTACTGCAGTTGTCCTCTCCTGAACTTTTGTTTCACTCTTTGCTAAGCCCAGGCAGTTCTGTCCTTTCTGAAAAAAATGCACAGCAACACTATCAAATTGGGACTATTGTTATTAAACCCCGAACTTTAGATCTTATTCGTAGCTGCTGGTTGCCCTGGGAGTCAATACCATACAACTGCTTAGCGTACAAATATTTACATTAATACCAAAGACTGAAGGACAATAGCGAGAATGTCCCATGAGGAGCCAGATTTTCAAAACAACCTGCCAGAAATTGGGACTGTGAAGAGGTGGCTGGATATGTGGATGGACACCTCCATTAATGGCTGATTTCAAGAGGCAGATTGGGAAGTACATCCAGAGGTAGCTAGTTCAAAAGCTGGCAGGTGGTAGCAATGCAGAGAGAGCTGCAGTGGTCAGAATTGCTGCATCTGCTTCTGTTGGATAGAACCCCACAGAGTCTGTCTAATCTACCTCCAGTCTGCCTAGAGTGGCAGGAAAAAGCCAGAAACAGTGTACAGCATTTACCAATCCCATTTGCACAAATTGTGCATGGAATCTGCATACGTTATGGAGTAGACGCCTAACTATATAGCCTGCCTCAAATCCATGAGTTCCTGTCTGCCAAAATCTGCCAATACCCATCTCATCTCTCAGTTCCTCAACTCCTCTTCCCTGTCCAGACCCCTCACTCTGGGTCAGCCTCTTTGCAGCTTCTGCTACATCAGCAGCCCTGTCAGATGCTAAGCACTCTCTCCCCTGGGGCCTTTGAGTTGTTTCTCATTGGAGTAGGGAGAAGGCGCTGAGGGTCAGCAAGGTGCTGGTTGACTGGCAGGCGAGAGTGGAAATGGGATTTCAAGAGCTGGCTGCTTCCATGCTAGCCATTGGCTAAAACCCAGCAACACCACCTGGCAGACAGGGGAATCAGGAAGCCAGAGGTGTCTGTCTACCCAGTCACTACCAGCTGTAGGTGAGATGCAGTTGGTCCTCCTGAACCTCCAAGTGATATTGCCTTCAGGAGCAGTGTGTGATGAGTTGAGGGCCCCTATCAGCTGGTTTCAGAGTTTCCTGACCAAGGCTGAGGAGCAAAAGTGGTAACCTCTTTGCTCCCTGCCTGTCCCCTTCCCACCAGGCTATCCACATCTTCCCCAGATCTGCAGGATGCCGCCTCAGCTCTTTCTTGCCTGCCCCTGTCTCTCAGAAGCTTAGCTGCCTGCTTGTGGGATGAGGATGGTGACACTTGCCTACCAGGGGGTTGGGAGGCTGTGTCAATACTGGTAATGTACGTTGAGATTCTCTGGTAAACTTGCTTTATTCCATGTAGACCCTCGGGCCTTCACCTAGGCCTTCCATTCTTTGCCGGTTTCTTGCTGCGGTCTATACCTTGTCTGTACTTGTGGTGGCATGTAGGGTTCATGTAGCTACATGACATACTGAATGTCAGATTGCATCCAAACTCACTATGGTGTGTAGTTACATGCGGCAGTAAGAAGTTCCGGTAGCCAGGAGGCAGCGGGACGCTATACTGCTAAAAATAGCACAGAGGTGGGCACTGCTTGGGCACGTAGAGAGCTGTGTAGAGTATGTACCCAGGGGTTCAGGCCTGTAGGGCCTTCTGCTCTGCTCTACTTGCCTAAGCTGTGGCTCACCATCTATACTGTTCTTTATACCCCTGCTATATGGGCATGCCATGTCTGTACCCTATACACCACCATAAGCATAGGCCTACTTGCAGCTTCTTCCCTAGTCATGTTGATAGGTTTCCTTTCTGCTTCTGTTGTATGTTTTCAAGTTGTCCTGGTCTACCCTGTCACCTCTTGTGCTGGAGAGCCCAGTCCAATGCCTGTCTTGTTATGTTATTCGGTTCTTTCCTCCAGGTGTGTCCTAGCCATCACCTTTGTCTTTCCATAATTTCCTGGCCTATCAATTGATTTTGTCCTCCTCCAAAGCCCTTAATCTGTGATCTTTTTTATGGCCAGTGGATGTGGAGGATTTGTCTAAGGCAGCTGTTTGTGAAAACTTGCAGTTCAGGTAGTAAAGGTACTGGAGGAGATGTGAAATCCTTCCTAACCATTGCAGGAGCCAAGACATGACATTTGATTACCCTAATTTCTCTAAACCAAAGATACTGTGGGGCCATTCTTCTCTAAGTGGGAATAACCCACACAGAGGAGAGGAGGTGTTCCAATTTATGGCATGTTCTTGAACTCTGTTTGGGGAGGGACAGATTTCCCTGCCTCAGAGGAGAAGTGAGGATTGACTTGGTGGATGCTCTGGGGTTTCACTATAGAATCACTGAAGCCCAGCTGAAACCCAGAAGAAACCTTTCCATTGTTGAGCTTGGTAACAAAACAGTTTTTTTCTATGTTAGTGGCTCTTATCCCAATGATTCCTGCAATATTGTGGGAATTTGCCTTATTTGCAAACAACGTCTCAAAGAATCATCAGCCACGTGGGTCGCTCCATTAGCGGTCCTGCTGCAACGTGTGCTCCTAGATACAAGGTGTCGTTTCATGTGATAAGGATGTTCCATGGACTCATCCATTCTCGCTGTATAGGCTGGGAGGATCTGAAAAGGTTTTTAAATGTACACATTTTTATTTGTTAAAAGGATACATGTGATAAAGAATACATCTCCAAGGAGTGCTGCAGTGGCTGTCTCATTTGCCGCTCATGCTCGTTGGCATATTCACTCGGAGATGAGAACTATTTGGCTTTGCCACAAAGTCCCCTTTATAAGTACTCATCTAGCTTGGCCTGCAGCCATGCCGCCTCAGGCTGAAATCTTGTCATCTCTCCCAAGTTAAATAGGGTTAGTCCAGGTCAGTCTTTGACTAGGAAATCTCCCAAGAAAACCCAGGCACTGCAAGCAGTGGTGTTGCAAACGATTCAGTAGGGGGCATTGTGGTGCTGGAGGTGCACATGCCAATAAATTCTCTAAAAAAAATCAGTGCTTTAACATGGGATTTCCATAGTGTATCCCTCCAGTGGCCATAGATATACGTTCAAATGCTACAGCCACAGGAGAGATTCTCTTGTACCTTATGTGGTAGAGGGTTGTGGTGTTTGGAACAGAAGGACAAGAATTCTCTGATCTCTGCAGTTCGTGGTGGTAGTGGTGGCCACACATTTGTAATGGAACGGTGGAGGCCTCTTGTAACTAGCAGGCCAGGACATAACAAGAAGCAGTGGCCAGACAGATTCAGATTGGAAATAAGGTGCAATGGAGTAACTGACCATTCAAATGATTTAGCCAGGGATGTGGTAGACTCGTGAGCACATGTGAAAGCCTTTAAATCAAGACTTGAGTTCTTTCTAGAAAAGATGCAACTGCCCAACCAGAAGCGACGGGCCTGATGCAGGAATTGCTAAGTGAAGTTCTCTGGCTTGTTTTCTGGAGGAGGTCTCACTAGATGATCAGAGCGGTCCCCTCTGGTCTTAAAATCTCTGAGTTCCACTCTTTTGTGTGGGAAATTGCTGCCTCCAACACAGTGCAATGGTAGCCAAAGGGACACTCGACCTTGATTGGCTGCAAGCATTGTTTTGCTTTTATTCTCTGAGGATGCGGTTGCTATGGAATTCCACCTAGGCTCCATTGAAGTCAATGCCCAAATCCCCATTGACTTCCAAAGGGAGCCCCTGCAGAATGGGGGTGGAGGATGTGCATAGCACACGTCCTCTGAAAACCGCCAAGGGCAGTGCTCAAAATGTCAGCTCAGGTTCACATCCCACAGGATGTCACCTTGAGCCACACAGTTACTGGCACAACAGACTGCCTGCAAAGCCTTTGGCTTCAAGAGAGTCCAGTCCTGACGTCATGAGCATTTCACTTGTTTAGGTGCATCAGTTCAGCTTGTGCCGACTTGGAGTTACAGTCTTTACCCTTTGACTTTTCCAGTATTGCTTCCCCAAAAGGGCAGTGGGTGCCATGCACAGGCTGAAATCAGTCCCCATTTGGGATAAAATTTGGGAACAATATGAGCCACAGTTTGTGCCCCTGGTGCATGCAATAAATAAATAAAAGAACCAGGTGATTTTGTAAACAGCTGATTTGGGGAGAGGGTTGTTTCTTGGGAACCCCCTGCTAAATTACCCCAAACTTTGTCTGCAATTCGTACTCTGCACCAACATGAGGCACAGCAGATTTCAAGACAATCCCAGTAAGAATGTGGACTTCAAAGTGCTTGGAACAGGCAACCTTTACAAAAAGCGATGCTCAACCTGAACTCCAACAGAGCTGGCACAGCGCTATAATTCACAGGCGGGCTCAGCCTCCTACATTTTTCTGGGACAAAGCCCAAATGTGTTACTGCTGCCTGCAGGATTCCTGAATTTTATTTTCCACCCACTTCAGCCAATGAATAGAAGGCAGCTACTGTATAGCGTCAGGGAGAGGAGACCTTTGGGATTGAGAAAACCAGGGAAGGAAGAGACAGGCCAGGAAATCCTTGATTTGCTGATCATTCTGATTGGCTGCATGGCTGCTCTTGTGGTATAGCTTGAGTCACAGCTGGAGATGCCATGTCTGCACTGCTGACTTGAGTGACACTAGCACAAATCCAGCTATCCATGATGGGAGGCACATGCTCAGCTGCAGTATAGACACCCTCAGAGTGCTGGAGAGACGTGGCTGACCAGGGCAGCTTCTGTGATGCTGCAGAGTGGATCTGAATTTTAGAGTGAGAATGGGCTGGAGGGGACCAGGTCTTTTCAATGGGACAGTGCAGATCTGAACCTGGAGAAAGGAACACAATGGGAAATGAGAGGAACTCTGGCCTGAGCAGAGGAAGATGGCAAAAGACAGGGGCAACTCAGCAAATAGGGTTAGCATGGTTTGAGCTGGGAAACCCAGCAGAGAAGGAGTTGGGAACACATAAGAGCTGCTGTGAGCTCGTCTATATTCTTGTAACAACAGTGCACCATATTTTACTTCTAATGGTGCCAAAGGAGAATGCAGATATCGCCACAACTCAAACAGGCACGACCACCTGGGGAAACTGTCTTCCTTTCCTCAAGCTTATTTTATTTTTTCTTCTAATCATTGTATGATCTACTCAGATTTCCAGGGTGTGTGTGAAAGAAGGTGCTATAACATGGCTTTCCCCCTGCGATGGTCATCTGTCATGGGAAGTATGCATTATTTACTGAATAGTAGAGCTGATGTATAGAGATTGATGCTTCTCTTAGTCCTGTAGGGTTGTGTAGAAAACAATAGCCTTTCTATAGGATTCTTTGAAAACCATCCTGTAGAATTTAATAGAGAATTTTCTCTCTTCTATAGAATTTTGTTGGAGGGCTATAAAAATGTATAGAAGATGTCTTGTTTTCTGTTCATTTCTATGGATGAAGTCCTGGCCATTTTGAGGCCAGTGGCAAAACTCCTCTTAGAGTGCAGTTAGCTTTTAGAGTCCTTTCAACAGAACTGTATTACATTTTGATAGCACCCTATTGGTTTTATCCTGGTTATTTTTTCTACAAGACTTTCCCATAAGGGTGGATGTCTGTCAAGCAGTAGACTCAGTGGAAGGTTCCCACACTTCCTGCATCTGAGAAGCTCTCTCTTCTTGTTTTGACCTTCCCACTGTGTTCATCTGTGCGCACCTCCAAGGATTTTCTTAGTACTTTCTCGTCCTCTGAGAATCAAGATCTGCTGTAAATATTTTCTAGTTATATGTTGGGCAAGGCACAGTTGTCTTGGGAAGCAAAGTCCTGGATCTCTTTCTCCATAGAAATTAACTGTTTCCAAGATATAGAGTCTCTTAAAAGCAAGCTACAAATGATTTTTTACAAACAGCTTGTGCCCCTTTTGCTTCATTGTGATACATAAAGAAAGCCCAAAAGGATCCTTAGAAATATCAGGACTGGCAAATCTGGTCATCCCTAGACCTACTGGTGGACTTCTAGAGAGTCTCAGAGATGTTTCTTATGGACGTTTACACCTTAACTGAAGGGCCAGTTGAATCTTTAACACACTCATCCTTTCTCCCAAGAGTATATTAGGTATTGGGGTTAAACAGACATTAGCAAATGCAAACTTGACAACAACAGCGTGACTAAAAAAGTCTTGTTTCTCTGGTCAAATGCTGAGCTTTTGGTGACTTGTCACTTGTAGTGCTGTAATTTCCCTAGTTTCTCATTTATTATAGACTCTTCTGGTTAGAGAAGACATACCATCCCCCACTCACACATTGGCATGCACTTATATCAAGACCCTCACACTTACATGTACTTTTCAATTCCTGAGCACACATATGCATATGCCCATGTATTCGACTGAATCTGTCTCCTTTAGCAGCTTCACTCCTGTGAAGGTCCCTGGGAAGCAATCCCCATTTACGTTTCTGGTCCCTAGACAACAACAAGTATTAGAATTTACAAACTCAGTGGCTGGGGAAGAGGCATCTGATATTTTTACACATGTCAAGAAGCAGGCAGGTGTGCAAACTTGGCCAGTTTAACTGGTTCTAACTCAGGTCCCTGCATTAGATGCTTGTTTTGGTGCATGGTGCGTTTGATATTTGTGTGAGTGAGCGTGCACGTGTGACTGCCTTCTGCTGGGTGGAATGTGGCTTGTGAATAAGGGCTGCTGTTTTAGCTCACTGAGGCCACGTCTACACTACGGGATAAAATCGAATTTGCTAAAATCGGTTTTATAAAACTGATATTATAAATTCGATTTCATGCGGCCACACTAGGCACAGTAATTCGGAGTTGTGCGTCCATGCCTCCGAGGCTAACGTCGATTGTCTGAAGGCGTTTGCCTTGTGGGTAGCACTTCCGTAGCTATCCCATAGTTCCCGCAAAGTCTCTCCGCCATTGGAATCAGGGTTGAATCTTATTGTCGCCGGGGTTCTGGGTAAATGTCGTCAGTCATCCTCCTCCGGGAAAACCATCAGCTGAAATTCCTTTCGAGCATTTTTCCCTGGATTGCCCTGGGCAGACGCCTAGCACGGCAACCATGGAGCCAGTTTCAGCCTTTTATTTTTTCCGGCACCGTAATTTGTACTGGATGCAGCGGAGAGAGAGGCGATACTCACGCTACACAAGGCAAGCATATCACTTGCTTTTGAAATGATAGCAAGATGGTTACCAGTCGTTCTGTACAGTCTACTGCCGGAGAAAAAACTGGCAATGAGATGACGGTTACTCTCTGCCTCCTCTTGTACTGTCCACTGCTATCATTGAGTGCCCCTTGGCTGAAAATTTTTGAAAGCAAAAATTGGGGATTGACTCACTTGGGACTGAGTCAATCCTCCCTTATGGTTTCTAAAAATAGAGTCAGTCCTGCCTAAGAATAAGGGCAAGTGTAGAGAACCAGTGTTTTCACAGAGCACCAGCTGCTCGGTCAAGTATTCACGGGGGTGGCGCCCTGCAGACAACCGCAACCGTTGCTTCCCTCACTCCCCCAACCTTTCCTGGGCTAACGTGGCAGTGTCCACCTCCCCCATTTGTGTCCTGAAGTATAAGGAATGCAGAATAAGAAACAGAGACTCTAGTGAATAAAAGAGGGGGTGGGGAGGCACTTGAGGCAGCCTCCCGGGGCTATGACAGTTCGGCAGTACAGAATCTTTTCCTTACACAGGAAAAGAGGGGGCTGAAGCCTCCAGTTGTGATATGAAGCTGGTTAATTAGCCGTTCTGTCCTATCTACTGGAGTAACCAGCATGTTGGTGTCAATTCACCATGTTAGATCATTGATGAGGATGGTTACTAGTCCGACTGCACCGTCTACCACCAGGGAGGGGGAGAGAGAGGAAGCGGATACGCTCTTCACTGCTGCAGCACGCGTCTACGCAGCAGCAATTCATACACATAGGGTGACATTTGAAAGTAGTCAAGGAATGATTCTTTCCCTTTTCTTTCACGTGGTGGGGGGGGAAAAAAACTGAGAGATGTTCCTGAACCACGCCCAGACACTGTGTTTGAGCACAGACATTGGGAGCTCAGCAAATCAATACTTTTCAGAGACTGCTGTGGACGTGGGATAGCTGAGTCCGCAACCCCTCCTCCTGACGCATGGCCATGTGAGTCTCTGGCTCCGTTTACCGCGTCGAGGCAGCGCTGGGTAATCCTGGAGATCTTTTTTCAAAGCTTGGGCATTTCGTGTTCTGTAATCGGAGCCTCTGATAGAACAGATTTGTCTCCCATACAGCGTCAGGATCTATTCCCCATATTGGTCATGCTGAGCTCTTTTTGGATTGAAGCTGCAATCGCACCCGTGCTGATCAGAGCTCCAACGCTGGGCAAGCAGAAATGTAATTCTAAAGTTGCGGGGCTTTCCCTGTACCTGCCGCGGCATCCGAGTTTCAGATTGCCTTGTCCAGAGCGGTCCAGTGTTGCACTCTTCGGATAAACCGCCGCAGGCCAATAACGTCGATTTCCCGTCCACACTACCGTACTCCGAATTGTTAATATCGAATTTAGCGCTACTCTCTCGTCGGGATGGAGTACAGAAATCGATTTAAAGAGCCCTTTATATCGATGTAAAGGGCGTTGTAGTGTGGACGGGTACAGCGTTAAATCGATTTAACGGCCATTAAATCGATTTAAACGCGTAGTGTAGACCAGGCCTGAGTTTGGACACCTTTGCTTTAGGGCTTTGTCCATATGGAGGATTAGTCATCTGTGTAGCACACCTATGTTGCGGAAAACTCCCAGTGTAGAGTGCACTGGTGCAAATTGTGACTTGCACTGGTACAGCCTAAATCATGTTCAAATGGCTTACATGGGTGCACCAGCACCACACCAATAGCTAAACCCGCCCCCTCCCCTCTGACAAAACCTGAGAATCAGAGCTTTTTGTCCTTTTCTTGTCTCTCAGTAGCTGGCTGGTAAAGGTGGTACCATAGGTCATGATGGCCTTAAGCTGTAATGTTATTAAAATGTTTAAAATGAAGTATTTATTGGCTTTCCTGTCAGCTATTTTTCTGCCAATAGGGCAGATTTTATCCTTCGCTAATCTCCTCCCCTAACCCCTATCTTTTTGCTGTATTTAATCGACACATGAATTTCAAAACCAACTGTTGCTGTCTGAGAGAGAGAAATGTGCTGTGATTTCCAAGACAGGCGAAGTACTCACTCAACGCCTCCCTTTAACTTCAGCATTTAAACATTTGATCAATGACTGAAAATAAATAAACAAACAGACCCACTCCTGGATCTGGAACTTATTGAAACTGCATTTACAAAGGGCTAGATACTTTTATGCTCGCGCTAATCACATTTGTAGTTATCCATGCTCAGACAGGGTCATCAGACTGCATGCTGCAGTGTCAGCTAATCTCTGCAGGAGATGGGAAGAAATTTTGTGCACTGTTGCACTGTTGGCTAGGAGGCTGGCTCTCCTTCATAGATATCAGCCACTGCCAGAGGCAGGATACCAGACTATCTGTGCTCTCTTCCAGCATGGCAATACCTGGCTGTGTTCCTGCCGAGTATTCAGACGCTAAAGAGTTAACATCATTGTATTGCTCTTGTAACTTGTGTCCAGCCATTCCTGAGCTAATAAATGCTACAGAAGGATAAGGGCTCAGTTCATCTTTTTCTGATGCTGGTGTGAACAGGAGGCACCCCACTGAAGTCAGAGGAGTTACACCAGCGTGAAACCAACGTGCGCCAGGGAAAATCAGGCCTCAAGTTTGGTGCGTGGCTGCAAAGCTAATCTGGAGTCCAATAAATATGAAAATTGAGCCAGGCTTTCCTATAGGCAGGTGAGAGCTGGGGCAGGTAGATCTGAGTTCTTTCCCCTCCCTGAAACTGCAGTGGAGCTGGGATTCTTGTTTTGCTCAGCCAATGGCCCGCCCTTCCCCTTCACACTGATACACTGCAGTCGGGCAGAATTTCCAGGATTCACTTGTCATGTTTCATTACCTGACGGACAGACTGTGGGACCACGTTAGCCTGTTTTAAATGTCATGTGTACCAAAGTCGTCGGGAAAGGCTGAGATTTCAATCCCTCCAGGCTGCTACTGGTGCAGAGAATTTTTTCCCCTGGATTTAGTGTCCATTCACATCCACAATAACATCACAGTCTCTACAGCAAGTCTTCTTCTTGCTGGGCCACTTGACTCTCCCCATCCCCTCTAGGCTGACATTTTCTCCTTGCCAACTGAAGGATAAGAATAATTTTGCTGTCCCTCTGTGGAGCTGTTGCAAGTGTCAGGGCCTTGTTAAATCTGGGATGTGGAGCCTGAGTGTAATTTGCTAGCGCAGTTTGTTTTATTTACGCTACATACACCTGTCTTGGAAGAGAGGTGGTCACAGACTGCACACAGGCCATCCCCTCATTCAAGATTCTCACCCAAACCCCAGTGCTCAGGTCCCAAGAAAGAAATCTGCACCAAAAAATGACTCTAGTGAGAGAGGTTAAGGCTAATGACAAATACTTTTGCTGTTTGCAACAGCTCCCGCAAAGCAACTACATCAGCAAACCAACTACAGTGTTTTGTCAAAGAAGGTATACTGCTTCCCTGCTAACAAAAAGAATGTGTAAAACTATGTGTTACAGCGCCATCTAGTGATTGCCACCATAACAATGCTATACACGCCACACTTGCATAGCAAGATGGTTGGACTGTGATGTTGGTTACTTAGTTTCAGTTCCTGGTTCTGCCACCCACTTGTTATGTGATCTTGGGTATGTCATTTAGTCTCACTGTGCCTCAGCTCCTTGTTTGTAAAATGCTTCCTGTGTCTCTTTAGACTGTCAGATCTTCGGAGCAGGGACTGTCTCCTACCACGTGTCTGTACAGCACCTAGCACAGTGGGGTCCTGATCTTGATTGGGGCCTCTAGGCCTTACTGTAATACGAATTACGACATTTTCACTTGAGAATCTTAAAGCATCTTGCAGATGCTGAAGCCTAACACCTCAGGAGTATTGTCTCCATTTTATGGATGAGGAAGCTGAGGCACAGGGAGGTGAAGTGACTTGCCCTGGGTCACACAGTGAGTCAGCAGTATTGCTGGGACTAGATCTTAGGCGTGTCCCTGGCCCCTAAGTGTGAGACTACTCTCTTAATTTGTGACTGGGCAAAACTCCCATTGTCTTCATTGGGGTAAGGATCTCATCCCTATGCTTCAGTGTGGTGCCACTGAAGAGGCTAATAGATAGCAGCAGCTTTTGTTTGCTGCTAATCCCATGGTGATGAGAACAAGTGGGTCAGAGGGTCTTGGGTACCAATGGTAGTTCCTTGAGCCATCCATTCTTCAGGTTTCTATAAGTCACTGTGCATTAACAGTAACTCAAACAACACAGCTGGAGTCCAAACAAACCTTTCTTTTTGCCGTGTGCTCCACAGAAGCCTGTCTGAGCAGCCACAAAGTTCTGTGAAGGGTAGTTCCTTGTTCAGTGTCTAGAGCTGTCTCATGTGGGATTGACCCCCATAATTTTCCTTTTTACCAGCCAGCAGTGATAGTCTCCAGCCATGTAGACAACAGGGAGCTCTTGCTTAGTCTGATTTCTTCACTGACAATGTCTTGCCTGACACAGCCAAACTGTTTGTAGTGTTGTTGTAGCCGTGTTGGTCCCAGGATATGAGAGAGACAAGGTGGGGGAGGTAATATCTTTCATTGGACCAACTTCTGTTGGTGAGAGAGTCAAGCTTTCCAGCTTACAGAGAGCTCTTCTTCAGCTAAATACACTGGGCCTTGAACGACAGTTTCATAGTGTCAAACCCTGACACAAACCATCTGCCATATCCATTCTTGCGCTGTGTTTAACCACAGTGTCATACTTCCACAAGCACAATACCATTCTTTGGTGAGCTGGTGGTTCTATGTACTTTTTTTAGTCCATGATTGCTTTGAAAGGCTTGTGCTAAAACTCCACTGTGAATTTTCTTCCCTGACAGCGCTATCTGCCCCTGCCCAGCAGATCGCTCCTTCACACTGCTCTTTTCAATCTGTGCACAGTTGTGTTTCCATGGATGGGAGAGACTTGGACATAAACGGAAAGCCAGTGGTGTTTTGCAGTAGTAGCAACCACCAGTTCTCTCTTAGATGTGTCCACATGAAAGATTGCCTCTTTATTTAGATCATGTTACGCCAGTATTTGCTTGTATTGGCAATCTGTTTTTTCATTTGGGTCAAGGTAATGTCTTGCTGGGTGTCTGATTGAAACACTGACACTTTCAGAAGGAGATTTTAGTGGTGACAAAACTCCTGCAAAGTGTGATGTGAATGTGGAGAGGTAAAATTAACATCCTTGACGTCTTACCTAGCTCTACACGATTCCCTGGTGGCCTCCTCTTAGTGATTGCTGCTATCTCTGCAGGGTTGGGCTTGATAGCCACTGCTGTGTCACATGACCAACATTTATCCTCAGTTGCTCTGCTGATGCATTTGGCTGGATCTCACTTGACCCCCTTTTCTCTCGTTCTCTGAAGCCAGTCACCTGTATGGGTGCTCACTCATACACACACGCACAGAGACATTTAATGGCATGCAGTATTGCTAGCCCAAAAGTCATGAGTCAGTCCCCCAAAATCATGCAATTTTTAAAACTTTTTTTTTTTTAAATTTGCCTTCTGGATTTTGAATCTTTAGGGTTAATGTTTTCAAGCTTTTCTCTATAGTCAGAAGAGCTAGAAAGTTACTTTTTTAAACAATGCAAGCGGAGATTCTCATATATTAACATGACTCCATGATCTGGAGTTTAAAAAACAACCCACAAATGTTGTAATAATTTTTTTGGTCTTTCATGAAAGCTGACATTCCCCCATACCCACAGAACTCTGGGAGACTTCAAAAAAAAGTGACACCCTTGATAAATTTGTGAAAGATGGGAACGCTGTCTGCAGAATATCTCATGACCACAGATGCACAGTGGGGTCTATGCTGCTATTATGTTTTTCTGCCAATAAGCGTTACAAAAAGCACATGCTTGAAAGGGTGCACAAAGTACTGGGGGCAGTTCTTCCCTTTTGTCACTCTGCAGTGTTTCCTCTGCCATGGTTCTCAACACCAATGCATGTCATCGCCAATGGCTGTAGCCCACAGAGCTCAGTGTGTCTTTAGTCCATTTTCTTTTTGAAGCATGGCTTATGATGAATGAATACTGAAAGATGAGCAGGTAAATTCATACTGCCCTTTGGTAGAGATGATCTAAATGGTTTTTGTTTTTAATTTTTGTGTTCTTTTTTTTAAATATTTCCATTTCACTGGGTTCAAAAACTAAAATAAAAATGCTGTAAAAACAGTTACTGAAATGCTTATAAATGATTCTTTTTTATTTTCTGAAAACCATTTTTTTTGAAAAATGCAAAATTTCAATAACATTTTGGATAAAAATTGTTGCAGAAAATTTTAGGGACCAAAAAATTTAGACGACGTTGACAATTTTTTCATAATTTTTATTCTTTGGGTGGAAAAAACAGCCTTTTTCTATAAAAATTCAGCCCCTTTACTTTGAACAAGGGCAGCCAGCTCTACATGTGGAGTATTAACTGTGGTTAGCAGTGAGCTTTCTTTGTCCAGTTTTGTCTGCTGTCTGGCACCCAGGATGCATCAGTCAATTTTGTTACCTTATCAAATGTAATCCCGCTGCTTGACAGCTCTGTTCCGGTCTTGTGGATTTAGGCACTGTCATAGTTGTAATGTGCATGGTTTCTGCATGACCACCAGGAAATTTATCCCCTTGGTAGGGTCATCTAACTTGACAATTACCCCTAAATTTTCCATCTTCAATTTCTTCAGCCAATAGACTGATGTCCACTTTAATCTGGTTTTCCCCAGGAATCCTCCGTGATACATGAAATACATATTTGTATTCAGTCTTCTGTTTTAGCAGGCGTTAGCAACATTGGACCTGGGATCTTCCCCATTGTCATTATCAGTTTGATCCGTGTCAGATCTGGGCATGCCTAGAGGCTAGAACTGTGGCAGTGCATCTGTGTTTGCAGTGTAGGATGTTAGATGTTTTGTCACCTCACTGTCTTCACACCTGGCACATCCCATGGCTTACTTACCTAACAAAACAATTTATGGGTGGGTGTTGTGAAGGATGTTCAGAGCTTTACTGTGTGTAAACTGATTTGTTAATTTTTTTGACGAAAGGGAGGAAGGTTGGTCTTGAGGTTAAGGCACTGGACTGGCATTCTGGAGGCCTGGATTCAATTCATGGCTTTCCTAGAGCTTTCCTATGTGACCTTGGGGCTTGTCTACGTAGGGAAATGGACTGGAATAAGCTATGGTAGAAGAGATGCTTGTATGACCACTCTGTTCCAGAATAGAAGTGATTTTATTCCAAAATAATTACTCCCATTTGGAAGCACACTAATTATTTTGGAATAAAGTGACTTTTATTCAGAAATAGAGAGTCCACAAAGGGAGCTATTCCAGAGTAGCTGTTCCAGTCAGTTTCCCTATGTGGACAAGCCATTAGTCATTTAATCTTCCTATGCCTCAGTTTGTTATATATGCACAAGGAACAGTAATACTTCCCTAGCTGACAGGAGTGATGTTAAGATAAATTCACTGGTGTTTGCAAGGGGTTCAGATACTGCAATGATGGTGACTGTGTAAGTATCTGGATAGATAGATAGATTTCATGATTTTATCAGACCAAGATACTCTTTTCCTATAGCAGTGAGACTCTCAATACTTTTAACACACATTAATGAATTAAGCCTCCCAGTAACCCTGTAAGGCATAGGTAAGCATTATTGTCCTCATTTGCCAGCTGGGGATAACAAGGCCCAGAGAGGTGAAATGAGCTTGCCCAAGGTCACACAGGAAATCTGTAGCAAGACTTGGGACTGAACTCTTGTTTCACAATATGTGGTCATTTCTCTTCACTGCATGAGCAGCCTTAGATTTGCTGTCTGATTTTCCATCTTTAATGTTTTCTGATCTAGCTGGCCCATCTGTGGTCTGCATTACCTACCATTAACCTTTCAGTGGAGTGGTATTTCTTCTGTTGGTTTTCTCAAAGCAGAACTCTCATGCCTAGAGTATTCCACTCTGAGTGGAGAGATGAGGGTGCATAGGGGAAAGGTCGTCACAACTGATTTTCCATGGCTGGCATTGTGGTTCTCAACCGGGGTCTGTGTACCCCTGGGGGTACGCAGAGGTCTTCCATGGGGTGCATCAGCTCATCTAGATATTTGCCTAGTTTTACAACAGGCTACATAAAAAGCACTAGCGAAGTCAGTACTAAACTAAAATTTCATACAATGACTTGTTTATGCTGCTTTATATACTATACACCAAAATGTAAGTACAACATTTATATTCTGGGTGACTTATTTTATAATTATATGGTAAAAATGAGAGAATCAGCAATTTGTCAGTACTAGTGTGCTCTGACACTTTTGTATTTTTACGTCTGATTTTGTCAGCAAGTTGTTTTCAAGTGAGGTGAAAATTGGGGTATGCAAGACAAAGCAGCCTCCTGAAAGGAGTGCAGTAGTCTGGAAAGGTTGAGAGCCACTGGCTTAGAGCGTGACTGATAGTTACTGTTGGCTTTGCAGGCAAGGCAGCTTTTATTCTTTTAACGTTGCTGCAAAGATGTTTATGTGACAGTGTTTGTTATTTTACCTGAAGTAACAATCAAATCTGATTCAGAGGGAGGCTGCACAATAAAGATGGGAAAAGGTCAGCTTCCTGAATAACATTAAAGACATTTGTCAGAGTCAAGGAGGACTGGATTTTGCTGTTATCAACCCATTTCAGATTTAATTCTGCACAGGGAGGGGAAAAGGTCTTTGTCAATTCTTACTTTTGCTTTTTGGATCAATTCTCCCAGTGGGCAAGGAACACATACCAAAAGGATACGATGACAACCACAGAAGCCTTCAAGGCAAAGAGAGGTGGTCTTGATTAATAGGTAGAGCAAAGGCATGAAAAGCAGGATTTCTGTGTTCTCATCCGAACTCTGCTACCAAAGTCCTATGTGACCTTAAGGGAGTCACTTCATTTGTTTCTTCCTCAGTATCCCCAGCGGGGGATATAGTGATTCTTCAGCTGGAAGAGAAATTATAAGGAAAGTGTCCTGTTCCCTGATGGTTTGCAAGTAAGAACACTTTCCCCTCAGGAGACAGGCCCTTGACTGTTATCTGACTCAATCAGCCTCTTCAAAACATGGCACACTTTCTAAAAATGTTCAGCTCAGAGAGATCCATGTATTGTTTTTTGTGTTGTTCAGTTGGATTTAGAGGAACACAGCTGACTTGTTCTAGTTTTAAATGCAGAAAAATGTAGGTACTTTTCAGACTCTGTGTTTCTCGGTGTTGTAAGTACGGTAACTTGAAATCTTACCCAGAATCCATTGCACTGATTTAGCTTGAGATGTCAGCCAAAGAGCTTTTGTCAGTACCACATTCATTCAACAGAAGAGGATAATGATATATAATTTGCAAACTGGCATGAGTTTTCAATTCCAGCTTTTTTGGCACTGATTATCTTAGCATATCTTCCAACATGATAGTCAAAGCAAAGGTTGTAATAAGAGTCTGAAATAACTCTTGAAACTGGAGCATTTTGATACCAAACTAAATGGACAAATGACCCAGACAGTATCATGGGAGGCAAGATTCGGACTAGATGGGTCAAGGTTCTGATCTATATGGCAGGAGATGAGATACCAGTGATCTGATGTGGAATTGCAGGGGGAAAGATACTGATTAGAAGGATCAACAATCTGCTCTACATTTACAAGTATCTGACCTAAGAGGCCCTCTGATTGTTTCTGAATAACTCCCATTAATATGGACAGCTCTCCCATTGGCTTAATAACTCCACCTCTGCAAGAGGTGGTAGCTATGTTGGCGGGAGAAGCTCTCCCACCAACTTAGCACCATCTACACGGGCGCTTAGGTTGGTATGACTACATGGCTCGGGGGTGGATTATTCATGCCCCTGAATGATGCAGTAATACTGAAGTAATTTTGTAGTGTAGACGAGGGTTTAGTTAATAAATCTTCAGCTAGCTTACTATTGGATTGGCTAGAAGTATTGTCTTTGGCATGAGATCTGAGGTAAATTGACCCGGGGTAAGTGACTGATCCTGAATATTTTTGTGATTTTTGGTGTAAGGGTCCATCTGTGACAAAGGCAGGCTTACCTGGGTGACAAGGCAGATCGGCGTACCCAAGGGGACTGTCTGTGACTCCTTTATAAAGGTTGTTAGACTGCTTGAAGAGTTCACCCTTGATACCTTGTTGGTGAAATCGAAATGAAGAACTCACAACCAATTTGGGGTTTGTGGCCTGGTTTGTAGCAGTCTGCCCTGAGGTTGGCACTTACGCTCATGAGCCACTCCGACAGGGTAATCCAGAGTATGACCGATATGGAGAAGATATTGGTCTGTTTTCCCTTCCCCCTCCCTTTACTAAGGCTTTTCTCCTGTGCTTTCAGATTCGACCGTTCTCACCAGTTCTACATCAGTGAGCTCATCATCAAACTTTTCCCCAGGGAATTCAGTAGATGGCCATCCCAGCTACCTGGAGGCTCCAGTGAGTGCTTCGAGGACTCTTGCGTCTCCAATGAACACAATAGGGTCACCTGCAAATGCACTAGGCTCCCCATACAGAGTCATTGCTTCGTCCATTGGATCTCATTCTGTTTCCCTGTCTTCAACTCCTGGCATGAATTTTGTGGCGCACACCAGCCCTCAGGTGGGTACCAGAGACTCTGTCCTTTTGCTACAGCTCATTATATTTCTGGGATGAATGACCGAGTTTGAACATTTAGTTTTCAGCTGTGCATGGTTAGCCATTTACAAGTATCTGACCTAAGAGGGATTGTTTCAGAATAACTCCCATTAATATGGACAGAGAGAATAGGCCCTTTTCTATTTAATTTAGAGCTGGGTGAATAATTGATTTTTCAGTTTGGTGGCAATTCCAAAAAAATGAAAAAAAAATTGGATTGAATCAAATCTGAATTCTTTTGGAATTTTTTGGGGAATCAGAAAATTCTGTTTCAGGTTTGTTCCAGCTGGGGGCTGAGAATCTGGGTTGCCTACATCCCAGCTGATAGCGCTAACCCCTGGGCTTCTTGGTCACAGGGGAGGGGTAAAAAATGAACAGAATCTCCTCCTTCTCTGGCCATTTTGGTGCTGGGCAAAGCTATTTGTGTCAAATATTTTGGGTTGACCAAAACTGCATTTTTGGTTTGATAAACTATTTTTTTCAAAACTTTCACCCAGCTTTAATTTCATTACATGCTGCATACTGCTTCAGCTTGTGTTTGAGTTTAATAATACTGTTTAGAGAGGGACAGTCAAAAATATTCACAATTTGCAACATTGATGAAAAATTGTCTTAGAATTTTCAAATTCAAATACAAAAACAGGAATTTTATTTTGCAACATTTTTTTTTCTATCTTTTTCAACCCATTTTAGTTATGTGCCTATAATTGGCCCTGGCAGGATCAAACCGTATGGCAGTGGTTCTCAAACTTTTTTTTTCGCGGACCACTTGAAAATTGCTGAGAGTCTCAGCAGACCACTTAATGATCTTTCCGAATGTTGTTTGTACTATTGCTAACTATTGTAAAGCACTTTGGATAAAAGCACTATATAGAAGAAACCTTAATAATAATGAACGTTTTTTTATTCTACATATAAGAGGACATGACTCATATTTGAATATCAGTAGTCGTATATTTCTAATGCAATGGATGTGCCCTCTCTCCCTGACTGTTGCAGCCCCCGAACAGGGGCTGGGAAGAAGGGGGTTCTCTCCCCCACCACAGAGCTGAGACTAGGAAGGAGGGCTGTCGCTCCCTGGTAGCTGCAGCCCTGGAGCTGGGGAAAGTCTCCTCTTTCTCTGGCTGCTGCAGCCCTGCACATCTCAAATTCCCCCCATCCTCTCTTATCACCTCACTGCCCCCTCCCACCTACCTCCTATTCCCCCCAAGGCCACCACCTCACCTTATATGAGGTCCAGGGTACAGGCACCTAATCAGTGGAGCCATCCCCGCACGGCTCCACTAATTAGGTGCGTGGGTCTTCATTGTCTTGTGTGCAGCCATCCAGGCGCGCACCTTAGAGGGAACCGCCTGAATGGAGCTTGCGGCCCATTGGTGGTTCACGGACCACAGTTTGAGAACCTCTGCTCTACAGCATTCTTGTGATTCCTTTGTTCAGTCCATTGTTAAATAAAAGCCCTGGCTAAAACTGGCAGGTGAGGAGCTTAATGGGAACCATGATGAAGTATGTAGGTGTTGCTGATTTGTTATCATTACTAAGCTTGGTGTGAACCTTATTATTTAAAAACCAATTGTCCACTTCCAGCCTACAGTCCTTGATGGCATCCCTGTAACTGTGCTGAGATGACAAGAGATGCTTTCTGGTGCAACCAGGAGCACTTTGAATTGGGTTGGGAGATGGTTTGGATGCCAGTAAAGACAGCCCACGAGTGGACTGAAATACCCCATGTGGTAACTGGGCTTCCCAACTTAATGCCAACAATGGTGGGTCTGATTCCCAGTTACACTAAGGCCCCATTAGGCCACTCTGGCAGTATAAAGGGACCATCAACACCCTCCTCAGAAAATCCCAGCGCAGGGAACCTCCCTGGCCTAAGGGCTCCTGATCCTCAGAGCTGGTCTAAGAGCTCTACACCAGCGCTGACTCCTGGCTTCTGGTGTAGGGGGTAGATTGCTTGTGCAGTGGCAGTGCAGTGTTCTGTGGTTATTCTCTGCTTCCCAGGGCTAACAGGGAGTAATGGGAAGCAGTTTACATTCCAGCAGCCCTGAGGCACCTCTGATTTGCACCAGGGATCAAATGTGCACATAGTTCCAGAATATGAGGTGGCTTAGAGACCTCCTTCTCTTCCTCAAGTGCAGGAACAAAGTAACTGAGAACCAGGTCTAGAGTATTTTCCATAAGTGAAAATGACTGGCTGGAGTTAGCCTAGGGTTAATATTCAGCACCAGGGACAGGTCATGAAGGAGCAATCCCAGAGAGCCAGGAAGCAGAGGGAAAGAAATGCTGCTGGGTGACACAAGACAGCATTACATTTACCTGCCCATTGCACATTCTCCCAGGCAAGCAGCTACTATGAGACTTCTGTACACAAGATATCAGCAGTAGGAAAGCCACAGCTGGGCACAAGTGGCCTTGTACTGGGCTATACGCTTAGGTTCCTCTCTTTTTCCCCCACCCGCCCAATCTCTGGTTCCATTGACTTCAATGGGGCTAAGCACATGCTTAAAGTTAAGCACGTGCTCAAGTGCTTTTCTGGATCGAGGGCCTGGGGCAGAGGGAGCGAGGACATGGCTTGGGCATGGTTTATGCATTTTATTAGCCTGTGTTTGGAGTGGCCATGTCATTCACAAGTGAGGAGTTGTGCATGCCATCCCGAAGTAGCACCAGTAACACCTCATTCATCTCTGCCATGTCATGTATCCCCAGTAGATGCAGGGGGGATTCTGCGCTCAGATCAGGGAAAATGAGGATTAATGCAGCTGAAGAGACTGGGCCTCATTCTCCGAGCACTACCCTGGTGACACGCTGGTGTTACTCCATTGATCTTGACAGCATGACATCAGTGTGCTAGAGCAGTGCTGTGGAGAATCAGGCCCAGTGGCCTTACACTAAGGGGGCTGCAAGTTTGACTGATTTGTGCCCCCTTCCTCCCAATAGCTAGGCGAGAGCAGCTTCTGCTGTCTTTTGCATGCAGAGACTGCAACTGCTCTTGGCTCTGGGGTATGACTCCTTGTCTACCCTCCTTAAGACATGCCTGTCCCAGGGCCAAGGACAATCTATCACAGAGTAGTCCCCAGAGGGCCCCTAACACCTTGGGTAAAGAATTTGCTAAGCCGTTGGGGTTTTTCATGCACCCACCATTTCCACAGCCCTGTCACCTACACACCAAACAGCCCCACAGTCCATCACAGAGAAGGTTTAAGTCCTCTGGCGTCTTTCAGCTATAGACTTCTTTACCCCTGACTCCAGCCTGTCCCGGCTCACTCTCTGCAGTGCTATGCCAGTGCTGCTGGCTCTGACTCTGTAGTTATGCAGCTGCACCCTGCTCTGTCTCTTCAGCCTGGCAAAGGGAGTATTGTTAAGTTGTTAGTGGAGGGGTGAGGAGGCAGGACTCTCGGATCACAGTCCTGGTTGGGCCACTGCCCTGTGTGACTTTAGGCAAGTCACTTCTGTCACTGAAACAAGAATCATAACCTTCTTCCCAATGTGTTATCTGAACCCCCGCTGCATTCTTGGCTGTATAATCATACCTAGATCCTGCACTGTATTTTTCATCCGTAGATCTCAAAGCCCTTGATAAAGGAAGTTGGTATCATTGTCCCCATTTTACAGATAGGGAAACTGAGGCCCACGGCAATAAAGTGATATGTCTAAGGTTACCCAGTGGCAGTGCCAGGATTAGAACTCAGGTCTCCTAAGTCTTGGCATCCTAGCCATGAGGCCACAGTAGAATCACGTGTAAAAATTGGGAGGGTAGTTGTGTCTCTCTCCTCATCCTTGCTGGGACCACTGCTAGAATATTGTGTGTGTGGAGCAACTAAAAATAAGGGCATGGAAAATAATATAAAGATTCAAGAGGCTAAGACTGAGGAATCTACATTTGTATAGTCCAGAAAAGAGAGGGCTCTAGGATAACAGTGTATAAATAGCTTCAAGGTAACATAAATGGAAGAAGACAATTATGCTCAGATGATGGCAGGACAAAGGCTAATGGCCTGAAACTAAAAGGGAAGCTTAGGCTGCATATTAGGTAAATATCTGTAAGAGAAAGCAGGTGGTAGAAAGGGTTCCCGGGGGAGGTGGTACAGGGAACATGACTACAGAAAAACAAGGACAAGTTGGATTACATTGTTCTATAGTGTTTTGAGATCCTCAAATGCAAGTTACTACAGAAATGCAAAATTGTAAGTTGCTTCTAACATGAGCTACTTGGAATCTTTTATGTCAAAACTCTCCCCCCACCACCAATGAAAAATGGCCATTTTCCAAACCCCAGACTTTAGTTTTATTTTAAATGTTGTTAATCAAAATGTAAAAATGTGAAATATGTTCCTTCCCCCTTTTCTCGTGTGGAATGCAGTGGGGTGAATTATATCTGGGGTTCTTTTTTCCTTTTGTGCCTCTGTCGCTTTTTCAAAATGGCCTTAATTTGTGAACAGCGAGAGAATGGCAAAAGCACAAATGAAAAAGTGGGGAAAAGAAGCAAACCTGGATATTATTAATTTGATTATATTCAGTGGGTTGGGGAGGCAAAAAGATGAGGGGAAAAGGAATATTAGGAATTTAGTCCATATTAAAATTTTTAAAAAATCAGAAAAAAATGAAATTGTTCTGTCAGGCCTGGAAAGGGACCCAATGGTGACATTTCTGCATTTTCCTTTTTTTGTAAAACTAGCTCTACTCCTAACAATAGCATCCAAGTGTTAGAATGTAAACATATGGGACCAGATCCTTGACCCTGGTGAGCCAGCTCGGTGCCATTCCTATGGCAGCAATGGTCATTTAAAGCTGCTGATGGTTTCCTTACACCTTTGGGATGAGCTGTGGAATGAAGGTCCTGATGGCTTGAGGTTCTTGGAAGTCCCATGGTGCCTTTCAGAAGAGTAGTGGCATCCAGGGATTCTTCCAGACCTACTCTACAGTAGGAGCGAGAATCCCACCCAAGGGGTTTGTTGGCATGAGGAGGGACAGGCAGAGGGTGCATCAGAGGGATAGCAAGTCGCATCTCCTCTTGAACTTCAGCTCGCTCCAGCAACTGACAAGGAAGGCGGGGGGGAGTGACTGGACACTGCTTTGGACCTGCACACAAAGCTACCTGCCTGATGCGTGGTCCAGGGCGAAACATGTTGGAAGAGCCAGGAGTGCCATTTTTGATAGTTACTCCCAGACATCCAGCTGGGAATGGAGGTGGGGTTGTGGGGAGGGGCAGAGCCATCAGAGACCTTGGGGAAAGCAAGACAGTGGTGTGGGTTAAGGTGGACACTTTGTGTGAGTGGAAACCAGTGTGTAAGAATGGGGATGCTCCAGACCTGTGTTTCCTACTGCCACACACTTTGAATTTGGAAGCCCATGATGTAAATGGGTGGATTCTCCCCCGCGGCGCCTCCTGCTGGTTGCTTTGGGGAATTAGCTCGATTCCAGCTACGGAACGCCCTCTGCAGCCGGTGAGCCACCTGTCCTCTGCTGGCCCAGGCCCCTCCCTGGACCTCAGTGCCCCTTTAACTGGGTCTCCCCCCCTCCCAGGGGAACCCCACCCCACTATCCCCACTTTGCCTCAGTATTGTCTACTGTCCAGTCATTGTCTAGCCCCCACGCTCTGGGGCAGACTGCAGTATCAGCCACTCATCATAGGCAAAGGGGTTTTGGCCTGGCTGCCTTTACCCACCCTCCGGCTGCCCCTCTGCAAGCCCAGTACCTTGGAGGCCTAGAATTAGGCCCTGCAGCCTGGGGAGTTACTGGCCTAGGGCTTCCCAGCTCCTAAGATTTTTCCCCCAGTCCTTGCCTTCCTTTAGGTCCCCTGGGTGAGTCCCTGAGCAGCCAGGCCTGTCTCCCTCTCCAGTCAGAGAAAGACTCCTTCTGCTTCTGGCTCCCCTGGCCTTCTTATAGAGCCTTGTGGCTCAGTTTGGGGGCATGGCCCCCAGCTGCAGCCACTCCCGCCATCAGCCCAGGCTTCTGGCTCCAGCTATGGCCCCTTGCCAGGGCTGTTTCAACCCCTTCTCTCCCGGAGCAGGAGTCCACCCTGTTACACACCTCCCCCCTTAAAACCCCCACCCATGGGGATAGGAGGGTTTTTTCCCCTGGACTAGCCGCCCACGTGCCTCCAGTGCCACTCTCTTCTTTTCGGATTCCTCCAAATACTTCCGCAAGCGGACCTCCTCATCTGCGACAGCCGCATACTCCTTAGCGAGGTCCACCACACTTGCCTCAGAGTCACGCATGGCCCGCTCTGCTGCCTCAAGCCGTGCCGTAGATTTAAGTCCCCCAGGCCCTCTTCCTTCAGGGTCTGGGTCCCCTTGGTGGTCTGTCCCACAACCACCTGGGTCCATGTTGTTTCTCGGAGATGTCCCCCCTGGGGCCCCATCTCCTGCTGGGCCCACTCCATCTGGGTCCCTCTCCTCTTGACAGGCGGAGTGATGGTTTGGGTTCCGGCCTCCTGTGGGGTCCCCACAATCTCCACCTCGGCCTGTGTCACCGTCTTCAGTTCCTGTGTGGCCCCTTCCGGGCCTCCAGGCACCTCCATCGGCCCACCCTCAAGTCTCTTGAGGGGGCAGTGCCTCCTAATGTGGCCTGGGTTCTGGCAGCCCCAGCAGACTCCCTGCCTCCTTGCTGCCTTAGGCCTTCTCTGTTTCTTTGTGGGCCTAGACCCCCATGGGTTGCCCTGCCCCGTATTCCTTGGGCCTGGACAGTCCCTCCAGAAGTGGCCCGCTAGCCCACATGTCCAACGTACTGGCGGCTGCCTGGGTTCCCGCACCTGGCAGACTGCCCAAGGGACCTGCCGCCTCCTCTTCTCTGGGTGAGGCACCCTGCCCCCAACCCAGCAGAGACAGTCCCTCCTTAAATGTCCTTGCCTGAAACAGGCATAACACGTCCTGCGTTCAGCCGCAGGCCTCCCGGTTCCGGCTCTCCACCTCTCCCAGCTATCTCCACCATGCCTCCAGAACTCTGTCCTGAGGACGTTCACCAGGGCCTGCTGCTCCTGTACCAGCTGGCCCACTTGTTCCTGGAGGGCCTCCTTCACCCCCTACATGTCTTGTTGGGCCTCCCGGATCCCCTGAAAATGGTCAGCCCCCTTTCTCTGGGGCCCTGACACCGGGGCCTAACTAGGGACTACCTTGGGGGTCTCCGCGTAGAAGATCCTCGAGTACCCCGGATCCATCATCCTCCGGATCCCCTCAGTCCAGGCAATAGTCCACAGTCCTTGCCCAGGCCCCTTATATCAGGGGCGGACAGCTATGCCTGCATTCTCCACCATGTGTAAATGTGTGGACTCACCCCCGCGGCACCTCCTGCTGGTTACTTCGGGGAATTAGCTCGATTCCAGCTACGGAACGCCCTCTGCAGGCCAGTGATCCACCTGTCCTCTGCTGGCCCTGGGCCCCTCCCTGGACCTCAGTGCCCCTTTAACTGGGTCTCCCCTCCTCCCAGGGGAACTCCATCCCACTATCCCCACTTTGCCTCAGTATTGACTAGTACCCAGTCATTGTCTAGCCCCACACCCTGGGTCAGACTGCAGTATCAGCCACTCATCATAGGCAAAGGGGTTTTGGCCTGGCTGCCTTTACCCACCCTCCGGTTGCCCCTCTGCAAGCCCAGTACCTTGGAGGCCTAGAATTAGGCCCTGCAGCCTGGGGAGTTGCTGGCCTAAGGCTTCCCAGCTCCTAAGGCTTTTCCCCCAGCCCTTGCCTTCCTTTAGGTCCCCTGGGTGAGTCCCCGAGCAGCCAGGCCTGTCTCCCTCTCCTGTCAGAGAGAGACTCCTTCTGCTTCTGGCTCCCCTGGCCTTCTTATACAGCCCTGTGGCTCAGTTTGGGGGCATGGCCCCCAGCTGCAGCCACTCCTGCCATCAGCCATCACTCCATCTATGGCCCCTTGCCAGAGCTGTTTTAACCCCTTCTCTCCCGGAGCAGGAGTCCACCCTGCTACACATGAGAATATTGTTCCACCCATAAGTGTGTTAGCCATAGTGTCTTGGTCAAACTGCATCCTGGTTAATTTCATCCTGCCTGCCTAAATTCCACCTGTAATTTCAAGTAGAAGAGTCTTCTGCACTTCCTGGCCTAAATACTTGTATAGCTTTGCATTCTTAACCAGCTGCTGGCCTGCACCCCAGATGTGACTGCATTTCAGTGACAGGTAAATGATTATATTTGTACAGTAGGATATTTCAGGATGAAAATTGCTGCTGTTACGTTACTGGGGCAGAGCTACTGTCAAACTTGTATTGCACAGGGGGGAAAAAAGGGAGTCTGAGTCCTTTCTTCAGCACCTAGGATAAATCCAGAAGCAGCTTCTCTGATCAGGGCAGCAGATCTAACCTGTCATGTTGAGTTAGCAACTCTGAAGAGTGCACTTCACTTGTGTTCCCTCTAACAGAATGAGACAGCTGGACTTCAGGGATTCAGCAGGCAGGCTGCTAATGGATTTGGATTCAAGCAGTTGTCCCAAATATCACACATCATTGCACTTAATATGCAGGAACCAAGCTCCAAAGACATTGATGGCTAAACCTACCCCTGCCCTTTGCTGCTGTTGTGATCTATGAGTGAAGCCAAAGAGAGGAAAAAATCGTGATACCCATCCCCACATAACATTTAAAACCATAAAGAATTCCTCTCTGCTCAGTGTCCTAGTGGGAGAAAGCCACCCAGGGAGGGAGGGTTGCTGGAATTTCTCTTGTTCTTTCCACTTTTTGAATGAGGTTAGGGCTCAGCACACTTGGGGTTTATTACCGTGCATTCATGGAGGCGAGTCCTCTATCACGCAGAATGTTTCTTGGGAACAGGGGTGGTCAACTTTTTTCCAGTCTTCTCCTTCATTCCTTAAAAACAGCAATGTCAGCTCGTCAAGTCTAGGTTGGTGATCTAATTAATTGCCTCAGGTGACGCGGATTGGACGGCAAAAGAATCGCAGAACTATCACTGCTTGAACCATTGGTTGATGAGGTGTTCAAAAGTTTACAGTCTGTTTCCACAGTCACAAACAGGATTGTACTTCAATCCTCATTATGGTGGGACTGGGCACATCTGCCAATGCAATGTGCAGCGATGGTTCAAAATTGACCATGGGCATGTGTCATAGTAATATTCCTCGATTTGAACCTTAGCGTTCAAATATAAGGTACTAGCATGAAGTCCTCTAAGCTTAATCTCCAGCTTAGATCTGATAGGCTGCCACCAGGTCAGGAATTGATAGGGCCTGATCCCCCTTTCCTCTCTCTGGTGTCCCCAACCCTTCCTTGGGGGGACCCCCAGATTCCCAATCCCTTGGAGTCTCAGAAGCAGGAGAGATAACCCCTTCCCCCCTCCTTCCCAGGCTTCCTCCTGGTCTAGCTTGCGCGTACCAAGAAACCTGTTTTTCTGCTTCCCAAGAGATAAGCGTTCTATTCCCTCAGGACCAGTGAGATGCAAAATACCAACAGCTTGGCTTTGCCTTACTAGAAAAAGAATCTTCCACAAGTCTTGAAAAAGAAAGCTTTATATAGGAAAAGAGACAATACAGACTAATAACTTGCATAAACATTTATACAGGCTCCTACTTAAGAAAATCTGAATAACCCAGTCTGATTTAAAAAATAGCCAATTTAAATAGACCAGCAATCACATACATGTAAATACAACACAAAGCTCCTCATAGCCGAATTACTTTGCTTCCTTTTGTACTCACAGATGTTTAGGAGAAGGGTTGAAAGCAGAGGTAGTTAGAAGCAAAGCTTGTTTTCTCACAGCCGAGGAAAACAACAAAGACACAGCAATCCACATCTGTACATACAACACAAAGCTCCTCATAGCCGAATTGCTTTGGGGTTCCTTTGTACTCACAGACTTTTGGTATAATATTTGAAATAAGAAGGAGTTAGGAGGAAACCTTGTTTACTCACAGCCGAGAAAACAAAAAAGACCCCGAGTATACAAATTCCCGCCCCTGACTTTAAACAATCCAGTTCTCTGATTGGTCCTCTGGTCAGGTGTTTGGTTACCCTTTCCAGGTAAAAGAAACTTAACCCTTACCTTACCTATCTACTTATGACAGCATGAAAAGCCCTTTTTTTTTTCAGTGAAAAATGACTTTTTCACAACACAGAAATTTTCACTAGAAACGTTCCATTTTTAATCATTTTTTGTTGAAAAACCAAAACCCTGGAAAACTTTTGGTTTTCAAAAACAAGGGGAAATTATTTTTTATTTTTCAATGAAAACTGGAAAAATTTTGGCAAAACCGAAAAATGTTCTTCATCTTTGACATTTTTCATGGAAAATAAAATAGATTTTTCAAGCAATTTTTGAAATTTGTAAAAAAAAATTGAGATTTGAAAATGTTTTGGTTTAAGAGGAGAACTTTCATGGAAAGGGCCTTTTATTCACAAATCACCATCGCTGTGGACTGGAACTCCACCAGCCACTGAGCAATTAATGCTCTGATTGTCTGATGGATAAAATGCTTCATTGCTAAGCATTTATCACTTCAAGCTGTAAGCAGCAAACTCTTAGCCAGTTTCCTAAATGCTAAGATGCTCTTGGAGTCGGGACTTAAATTCCAGCTACAGAACAGTGTCCATGCTGCTGTTCTATGTGTAGTGTTAGAAACAGGGGAATTCCTTTGCCTCTGGTATGTCGGATTATCACTCATGTCTGCACTCTTGCCTGGAGCTTGCACACATACTGATCTGCTCCCGTGGCAGCTTGTCGTTTTCCTCATTGAATCCTGCCTGGAATGTGCACTCTGACCTGCACAAAGGAAAGCTCTCTAGACGCAGCAGGCAGTGCACTCGGAAGAGAGCAGGCTGGCTGCGCCATGCTCCCTTTGTAAAGCCCCGGAGGGATGCGAGAGACACCTGTGTCTCTGAACAAGTCCTGCAGATGTTGCAAGAGGAGGGCTTGATGTTTGAAGAATACACGTCTGCCATTCGCCCGTGCTTGGGTCTCATGGATACGGAGCCTATGGATGCTTGACACATTTTACACAGACGACCTGCCAGCCTGGGGGGTGCATTCCACAAACTCATCTGCTGCAAACTGAAGCATGCCAAAGTCACCATTTCAGATTTAGAGCACAGTCAGAGAACACAGGGACATCACAAGTGACAGAACACATGCTAGAGCTTTATCCTGTGTTAATTCATAGATTCAAAGTGTGCCCATCCACTGAAGGATGTAAACTGGCTGTCATGTGCCTATATTCTCAGTATGAAAGAGCTATGGCTCTGCAGGCTGGAAGAGGTCTTCCCTTCTACTGGTGTTTCAAACTGAGCTGAGCCATAACAAGAGGAGGATTCAGACATGCTCAGAGCATTTTCTCTAAAAGAAGAAAAGTCAATTTCAGCAGCTCTAAAGTTAAAAGCAGACCTACGATAACAAACCTCACAGGAACTGGGGGAAAAATGACTGAGATAGAAAGCAGAGCTGGGCACAATCAGGAATCAAACCTGCACATCCAAACACTCTAGGGCAGTGGTCCCCAACCTTTTTGTGGCCAGTAGCACATTCATGTTTTCAGAAGAGTGTGGCAGGTGCCAACAGTTTTTCAAGGCTTATTTTGTATTTGTATATTAAATAATGTGAAAAACATCATATTTAATATAACATAATATATGAATACAGAGAGAAGAGAGAAGCTGTAGAGAAGCCGCGAGCACAGAGAACACCGGCGCCTGCAGCCCCGGAATTCTCTGTCCCCGGCAGATGTGGGGCCGAGGCTTCCCTCTGGCTTAAGCCGCAGTCCTGCACCTGCCAGGGACCAAGAACACCGGCGCCCACAGTCTGCAGCCCTGGAGTTCTTTGTCCCCGTCAGGCGCAGGGCCGCAGCTTGTCTCCCCTGCTGGGCACTAGGTGGGCCCCGCGCCTGCTGGGAACAGAGAACATCATGCTCACAGCCTGAGTTCTCTGTCCCCGGCAGGCGCAGGGCCATGACTTCTCTCCCTTGCTGGGCACTAGGCAGGCACACATAAATGTCCCGGCGGGCACCATGGCGCCTGCAGGCACCACGTTGGGGACCACTGCTCTAGGGGTATTTGAATTTGGAGCTAAATTTTGCAAATGGCCCTTCATCTCTATAACGGACCAAACCAAAACCATGGCTCCAAAGACTCCCATGCTTTGGAGTTATCCATTGCCTGCATGCTGTTTCTGACCACCTCTGTTCTGGGATTGGTGTATATACATAAATAAAGCAAGTTACAATTAGGCTAGGCCTGAATTCCACTTGCCAATTTCTCCTCCACTGGAAGCTGACCTGCAAGACCCCAGAACCCCCACCACTTGGCAGATGGGGCAACATTGACAAGATCATTAACATCTTAAAGGGGGAGTGTATGTGTAAATGTGCGTTTTTCTTTTATTTCTTCAAGGTGCACACTAGAGTGGGTCAAAAACTGAACTAATTTCATGAAAAAATTGAAAGGGTTTTTTTTTTCAAGTATTATTCAAACTGGAGCCATGTTTCAATTTTTTAAAGAAATTATTCACAATTATTTCAAGGAAATATTATTTTGATTTTTGTATGAGAAAACAGCATTAAAATGGCTAAAAAACTGATGTATCAAAAACCTTGTTGTTGATGAATGAAATGGTTTGAAATTTTTTTCAGTTTAAAAATGTCAATAAAAGGAGAGCTGGCTGGAACATTTTTGACCCAATTTCATTTGGTCACAATACACTATTACACTGAAGCTGAAAAAATTCCCTGGAGAGGACTTTGTTTTTGCTTAGTTTTCCTCTGTAAGGTTTTTTGGATCCAGAGTAATCTGGTGAGTGTGGTCATTTCTGAGTGGAAAGACAGAGACTACGTCTACACTCCCGAGGGATCGATGCTTCTGCGATCGATGCACCAATGGTCAATTTAGTGGGTCTAGTGAAGATCCACTAAATCAATGGCAGAGCGCTCTCCGGTCAACTCCAGTACTCCACTGGGAACAAGAGGATGAAGGTAAGTAGACGGGAGGGCATCTCCCATCAACCCTGCATCGTGTAGACACATAGCTGGAGTAACTTAGGTTGACTTACCGCAATAGTGTGGAAGTAGCCAGTGTCTCACTCTGTAGTCCAGTGGCTGGGGTATGGGCAGATCAGATTCACATGTTTGAGTTAGAGTGATCCAGGATGTAGAACTGGGCTCTGAATCAGGCAGAGCAGCGGCTTGGAACCTGGGTCTGCCCCAGCCCCATGTCCCAACCACCCATTTGTGCTGTGCTGTGATCGGAGACCTTGAGCCAAAAATCTTTCCTGAATTGAAAATGTCCCAAAAGTTTTGTTTTTGTTCCCAGTGAGGAATAACAGCATTTAAAAGAGAACTGGATAAATTAATGGAGGTTAAGTCCATTAATAGCTATTAGCCAGAATGGGTAAGGAATGGTGTCCCTAGCCTCTCTTTGACAGAGGATAGAGATGGATGGCAGGAGAGAGATCACTTGATCATTACCTGTTAGGTTCACTCCCTCTGGGCACCTGGCATTGGCCACTGTCAGAAGACAGGATACTGGGCTAGATGGATCTTTGGTCTGACCCAGTACGGCCAAACGACATTTCAAAACCTTGAAAATTGCCGCCAAATGGAATTGGTGTCCTCCAGACAGCTCTCATCAAAAATCACAAAACTTTTCATGAAAAATTGCAACAATGATCTTTTTCCTTTTAAATGTTTTTATTAAACAAAAGACTGTTTTGTAACAAAAACACTTTTTCAGGAAAAACGCCAACCAAGTCTAACCAAAAATATGTCCTGATATGTACCTGGACAGCCCCTAGCACAATGTTTAGATCTTTGGACGCTACTGCAATGTGAATCATAAATCAGGCTTGTCTCTTGTAAATTCCTCTTTTTCTAGCTCAATGTCATGAACAATGTCAGCAGCTCTGAAGACGTTAAGCCCCTGCCAGGCCTCCCAGGGATTGGAAACGTGAATTATCCCTCCACTAGCCCAGGGTCCCTGGCCAAACACATCTGTGCAATCTGCGGGGACAGATCATCAGGTATATGATTCCAGTTCGCTATTTCAGTGGAGCAGCTTTAAGCAAAGGGAGCCTTTCCTGGGCCGTGGTGTAAAATTTGCATAGGAAGCAACACTAACGAGGTTTGCTGAAGGATCTTGCTAGAAAATACTGATGCCACAATAACACGACCAGGTTTATTTTGCAGATTTCCTGCACACAGCTCTGTCAATGCATCTTGCCCCTGAGCAGTAGCATTATCATTTTACCAATGCACCTCTCTACCGAGCCCTCTAGCACACGCTGCTCTTCCTGTCTGGGCCCCTAGTGAGCATTGTACCAATGCACCTCAATCCTGGTGGGAATATCCCAGACCATTTCTGCCCCAAGTCCTGTCTCCCCCCACACACACCCATCCTTGTCATTGCACCTCAGTCTTGGCCAGGAGCACTCGCTGTTTTTCTGCTATGACACTCTGTATAATTTGTACTAATGCACCTCCACTGCAATCTGCAATAGCCCGACTATTCCAATTCAGGGTCTCCCTTGGCCTCACTAAGTATGCTGAACGCTGCCTGTTTCTGTGCTGGTTTTGTGATGTGCACAAACAGGGACTAGGCTGAGACCAGCAAAAAGCATTTCTGCTGCCACCCAAAGTCAGGACTAGAAAGCAAGGCTCCAAAACTGCCTCAGTAGAGCCATTCCAAACTCCTCCCTCATCGGTCTTATTTAAAGGGAACCTCTGACCAAGGCAAAAACACAGTACGTTGATCTGTGACTTCTTCTCCTCGTGTTCTCAGGGAAGCACTACGGGGTGTACAGCTGTGAAGGCTGTAAAGGGTTCTTCAAGAGGACAATAAGGAAGGACCTTATCTACACATGCCGTGATAACAAAGACTGTCTAATAGACAAGCGTCAGCGAAACCGCTGCCAGTACTGCCGCTATCAGAAGTGCCTGGCTATGGGTATGAAGAGAGAAGGTAGGTAGTAATATGCACTAGGGTGGGTATATAAATACACATGTTGAGTATAAGTGTGAGGAAGAAGAGGACTCCTCATTACGTTCCAGGACTGGTGGGATTCCAGGCAGTGGCAGGTGGTGTTTCAGGAGAGCTTTTTAGACAGTCTGAGGACACACCCTTTCCTCAGCCCCTAGCTGCACAGGCACCCAAAGCACGGCCTCATCTCAGATTTGGAGCTACGGGTCCCAGTTCTGCTCCAAAGGTTCTACTGTCCAGGATGAGCATCCTCGCGTACTGCCCTTGGCTGGTTCTGATTCTCATAGCAACCCAAGCCCTCTCCTTTCCAGAAAGGTAGACGGTGGCCTCCCAGAGGCATCTAAAATCTACAACGAGGTTCATCACAGCTTCATCCTCTGAGGGATTCCTCTTGGCAGACCCACACACAGTAGAAACCCATCACCGAGGTTTCCTCCCCTAGTATGTGTCTGCAACAACCTCCAGTTTAGTCATTACCAGGGAGCATTAGAGCTAAAGCAGGAGTCTTTGCAGCTTGTGCTAAAGGACTAAAGCCCAGAGCCTGAAACGTGCTTAGGTGCCTAACTCCCATGGGGACATCTCTTGGGAGTTAGGAACCTAAATACCTTTGAGGATCTGGACCTATGTCCACAAGATGGGAACTGTAGCAAGATGACTCGCATCCTCTGTGGAATAGGCACCGAGCACATGCCACATAAGTTGCATCAGTTCTGTGTGTCCCAGCCATTTCTCAGAGGCCTATGTTAGATCAGCCCTTAGGCTGCTCTACATGTAGAAATTGGCTTGCAGGTAATGAGACTGTGCTAGGCCTTTCCTTTCACACACTGTTCTAATGTCTCAGGTTCAAGTGCCCTGTGACTTTCCCAATGATCCTCTTGTCCTCCAGCTCTGGTTCTCAATATCAGAAAGGGAGTGAGTGGTGTTTAATGAGGACAAGGTCAGGAGGGGCCATTTTAAGGAGGGGGAAGGTAATCCATGTGGATGGTCACAGGGTGAGGAGGCAGGAGGGCTAAGGGGTGAGATGGGACAGCATCATGGAGGATGCGGTCACTGAGGGGAGATGGTGAGGAAGCGAGGGAAGAGCTAAGTGGTGGGAAAGAACTGGGGGTGAGGAAGGAGAGTCCAGTGGAGTTCAGACGAGGATGAGTGGGAAGAGGTTAGAATACCATGATTGAGAGAGAAGCCCACTGTTCTTGGGGGCAACTTGGGATGTAAGAAAAGGAGAGTTCATGGCTGGAGACCCTGGCTGCAGGGCTTCGGCAAGTACCAAGGAGCATGAGATGAAAAGCTCATGGATGACCGTGATCTCATCTGAGTTGGAATGAGCATTCCAGAGGAGGCAGGAGGGATGGAGGGAGGCTGGGAGGCAGGTGAGGTTGTCAAGGCAGGCGCCAGTGGGGCAGCGTGAGAGGTGGGAACGGCTGGAGGGTGCAGAGAGGCTGAGTTAGGCGATACCGGAGGTGATACCCCTGTGACTCAGCACTGATCACTCAGGTAGAGAAACCACGAAGCGGTGGCTTCCTGTCAATAAAGCAGGCTGAAAATCAGTTATGCAGAATCAGTCAGTCAGGCAGAGTTTCGCTAATGCGGGGCGTGATTGACTAAGGAACAAATTAATTATGAGGTGAGTTAATCAAGAAATTAGGCAGTGAATTAATTATGCAAAGACCAGCTCAAATAGGCAGGAAAGGGGAAATATGCAAAGCTCAAATGCAGCTGCAGGGTGCTGAGTGAATTGGGCAGGGAGTTACCCAGCCAGGCCATCTGGGAAATTAGTGAGTGTCCCGTGGCTGATTGAAGCAGTTACGGAGAGAAGCAGGCAGCCAGTGGGTGCAGTAATGGTGGCGGTGTCTCATGCAAGCCCTGTAAAGGGAGGTGCAGCTAGGCCAGCTGCAGGTTTGTGCAGGGGCAGCATGGCCATTGCTCCACCCCTCCAGGAGGTGCCACATCCCCTCCCCATGTGTGCTGAGCCAGCCCTCCCTTCTCTCCTCCTCAGGGGGAGCCTTGTGCTGCAGGCAGAGCTAGGAGACATCAGCCTCTGTTCCCCACGCGGGGCTGGAACCACGGGACTAGGGACCTGGGCAGGAGCGCAAGGCGGAGGAGAATTCATGCACCTGCCTCTCCACCCTTGCATGGCAATGCAGGCAGCTGGGCACAATCTGGCCATGAGTCAGGAATGTTAATAGAGGGCTTGATCCAAAGCCCATTGAAGTCAGTGCAAAGATTCCCATAGACTTCACTGGGCTTTGGATCAGACCCTTAGCCAGTCACAATGTCCTTTCAGCCAGCTTTGCAGCCTTCTACAGGTGCAATTTGGGGACGAAGCCCTGACCTGCAAAGCTAGGGGGCCTGTATTTGTGCTCACAGGTATGTGCGGTTACTCTCTGCTGCACGCTCTAAGCAAACGGTGGTTGCAGACTGTTAGGCGTCTGAGCACGGGGCAAAAGGAGCATGCTGCCCTTTCCCGCTTCTCCACACCGAGAGCACAAACGTCTGACTCTTCATGCTCTATCTACAAAAATAGCTGCTGTCAGAGCACCGAGCTGAGGCCCTTCCAGCTGGATCGATGCAGTGAGCCATACAGCTAAGTCCAGCTGAGATCTGACCCTGTGAGCCCCTGCACTTTGTTCTCCTTGTCCCTTTCCATTGTTTCTGGTGAGAACCCTGTTGCTATAGTTTCAAAGGACTCCCTTTCTTCTCCAGCCCAGAGCATGTGTCTGAAGATACTTGGGGATGCAAATAGCTCAGGAGCGGCATCCTTCCACTTCAGCAAAGTGACTGAGTCCACGTGCACTTACCCAGCTTTGCTGAGCCACCAGAGCAGAGTTCTGCTCCAGTGATTCTCCTTTCAAAGGAGATTTGTCCTCCACCCACACCGTCAGAAGCATTTATTCCCTTTTAAAGTAGGCATGAACAGGCAGCCAGCTGCACAGGTGTCTCCTGGTGTAGGGAAAAGACAGAGCCAGCTAGTATTTATACAACACCACACAAGCAGGTGGGTGCCATACATCCTGTCCATTTCAAGCCTGTTGTTATCCTCCCTGTGGCAGGCAGGGCTGCTCTATAGTGTCTCCTTCAGGGCCGCATGTGGTATTGCAGTGTTCCCCACCTGTTGTTACCCTCCCTGTGGCAGGCAGGGCTGCTCTGTAATGCCTCCTTCAGGGCCACATGTGGTATGGCAGCCGTTCCCCACCCCAAACTCTGGCCACCAGCTTGGGGCAGGGGACTCTTGGCGTCGGTCTATGGACAGAAACAGCAATTCAGGATTCGTCTGTCTGCACCTTTAAACAAAGAGGGAAAAAACTATCCTTCAAAATACAAGAGCTTAGCTGCAGTGCCTAGGGCAAGGCTCTAGTCTGGACCTGGGTTCTGGGTTAACTGAGGAGCAAATCCTCTCACCCATCCCTGCCACTGCCTTCTCATCTGACCTGCTGGTTCTGGACCAGTCAGTATTTACTCCTCTGGGAGCTTGTGTTGCTGGTCACCTGGTCTGAGTGGATTTTCCTTGGGTGGGATGTGTGAGGGCACTGATGGCTCCAGCTTGGGGGCGGAGAAGACCTGATAGACCCTGTGACACTCGCCTCCTCTCGCTTTGACTGAGTAGAAGGATAGAGCAACCTCCCACCACTGAGCAGTTGTACCACTTTGATTTCATTTCAGTTGTGGGCTGTAGTGTGCGGGGGCAGATAGTGTTGGTGGCCTGTGATACACAGGAGGTCAGAGCACAAGATCCGGTCATCCCTTCTGGCCTTGATTGCTGTGACACTGGTGTCAAGGGTGATTGGGCCTTACAGCATAGCCTATTTCCTGCTCAGGACGTGACTAGGCATGTTAGAACTGGATACCGCTGTAGCAGGGACTATGCAGGCCTCACAATGGCAATTATACACTCACCAAGAGCACGGTTGGTTGGTTAGGATTATCCCTACTGCCCTTCAGAGCCAACTGGGGCTGATCCTAAACCAGCCAGCGGGGATGAGGGCACCGATGGGACAAACTACGAGAGATAGGATGCTCCTGTCCTTCTGAGGATGAGTTTTCTGCCATTGCACTTCTCCCAGCCGCTGTTGTCATGGTAAGTGAGAGGCTGGGGCATGGATGCAGCCTGCTGCGTGTGAGGGCAGGCCCACACCCCTGACCACCTCCTCTCCCTAGTACCCCCTGTGATTCTTTACGCTGGAGGATGACTGCGCTGAAAATCAATGTAGCCAGCTGAGCTAGCGCAAGGGAGCACACAGAAGAGTCCCCGCTCTTGCCCCACTTCCCCCTGCAACGGGGGGGACAATCTAGCCCTTGCTGAGGTGGACTGAAAGCCAGACGGAGGGTAAGGCTGAACTGGAGCTTTGCCCTCAGTCTTTAGGCCACTCCTCTAGTTGCAGGGCGATTAATTATGCTCTGTCTCAGCGGCTTAGTGCAGCCACTGCCAGTGAGAGGTTACGCTGCCAGCTGTGAACCAAAACCTAATTCCAAGCACAGTTCTCCGTACCAGCCTGGTGCCAAGTGATTTCAAGGAGTTAGAAATTGCTGCTGCTTTCTTTTAAAGTAATTATAATGCTAACAGCAGGCTGCGTGCTGGGGGAATAAACTCCACAGACAGACAGCATGAGAAGACCCTCTGGAGGATCTATGAGATTGCTGGGGGGTTTCTGCAATAGTCACTGAGGCTTCAGACAGGTTCCAGGACCTACAGGACAGGAAGAAGTTGAATACGGGATCTCGAAGTGTCAGTGTTCATGGGGCAACGGCAGCTTCCCATGAGACAGAGACAAGCACTGCCTAGCAGAACTGGAAGATATTGATGGGTGAACTTCAGGAAGGTCAGAGTTTGGCCAAGCATCCAAAAGATCAGAAGCTGATCAGAACCTTTCCCAAACTGTCTCAGGAGTCGGGGCCCTGCTGTGCTAGCCACTGGGTACACGCGGCCCCGCTCCAGAGAGTTTACAACCTAGGACCACAGGTGGATGGGCCAAGCAAGCAGATGGGGGAAGCACAAAGGAAGAGGGAGACCATTATGACTAGAGTAATAAGCAGCAATCACAGCACATCAGGAGTGAAAGCTTGACCTGAGTGAGGAAGGATGGTTCAATGGTTAGAGTTCTGGCCTGGGCAGTTAGACTGTGGTTCTATTCTTGCTCTACCAGATCCATTTTGTGTGCCCATGGGCAAGCCTCTAGGTTCTTGTCTAGGGGAAATGTACCAGTACAATTATACCACTATTCTGGAATAGGAGTATCCACCGAAGGCATTATGCCAGTTATACAAGTATAACCATGGCAGTATAATTATGCTAGTAAATTTCCCTGTGTACACAAGCCCTTGATCGTTCTGTGCCTCAGTTTCCCATCTATACAGTGGGGAAAACTGTACTTGTAGAGATAAATACATTAGAGACAGAGGCTTTCAGATACTCTGGTGACAAGGGCCATGTCAAGGTTTCTTTCCCCACTTTGAACTTTAGAGTGCAAATGTGGGGACCTGCATGAACACTTCTAAGCTTAATTACTAGCTTAGATCTGGAACGCTTCCACCAGCCAGAAATTCAGTGTCTGGCGCACTCCCTGTCCCTACCCCCCCAGATTTTCCCCTCCCTGGGTTGCCTTAAGATGCTTCACCAATTCCCTGGTGAACACAGATTTAAACTCCTTGGATCTTAAAACAAGGAGGAATTAACCATCCCCTCTCCTTTCCCCCCACCAATCCCTGGTGAGTTCAGACCCAATACCCTTGGATCTTAAAACAAGGAAAATCAATCAGATTCTTTAAAAAAAAGCTTTTAATTAAAGAAAGAAAAGATAAAAATTATCTCTGTAAAATCAGGATGGAAAATGCTTTACAGGGTACTCAGATTCATATAGACCAGAGGAACCCCTTAGGCCTGAGATTCAAAGTGTACAGCAAACAGAGGTAAAATCCTTTCCAGCAAAAAGAAACATTCACAAGTTGAGAAAACAAACATAAGACTAATCCGCCTTGCCCCCTGGCTGTTACTTACAATTTTGAAACATGAAAGACTGATTCAGAAAGATTTGGAGAGCCTGGATGTACGTCTGGTCCCTCTTAGTCCCAAGAGCGAACAACCCCCAAAACAAAAAGCACGAACAAAGACTTCCCTCCATCAAGATTTGAAAGTATCTTGTTCCCCTATTGGTCCTCTGGTCAGGTGTCAGCCAGGTTTACTGAGCTTCTTAACCCTTTACAGGTAAAAGAGACATTAACCTTTAACTATCTGTTTATGACAGGCCATAAAAGCATTTTAGACAGATAGACCTTATTGAGGTGAATGAGAGTTTCGCCATTAACGTCAACAGGCCCAGAATTACATCCTAGCTGGCTAACCTTGTAGGCCTCCGCAGCCGATTACAGATCTCATGAGAAAGACTTTCTGGTGAACCTTCATGTCCTTCCTCTTCCTGGTTGAGTGAGAAATGCCATGAGAATGGACTTTTTCATGGTACCTTGGTGCATGAACCCAGGAGTGCAAAATCACATGGGAATAAAAAACAAAGAGAACTACAGATCGTTTCAGAGCAAGGCAGAGAGCTGAGACAGGGCTTTTATTCCCACTGAGCTACTTGGGGAGCCTGGAGCTCCACTGGCTACAGAGGGGTTATGCTGGTTTATACCAGCTGGACCTTACATTCTCATTCTTCGGGCCACTCCAGTTATTCATATAGCCCCTCATTCCAGGACTCCTCTCCTGCTGGGTTAAAGGGAGGATCTTGAGTCCTTTGACCCACCTTCAGCCAGAAAAGGGAAAGCCAGCAGAATCGAGCTTTTTTGAAACCAGCTTTACCACCTCATGGCTACTCATGGAGGTGGGCTCCAGCGTACCAGAGCCATGTGATTAGCTGGTACACCTGCCAGTTATGCATAGGAGAAGGTCAGGGCAGAGCTGATACCAAGTGACAGCACCAGTTCTGTTG
The DNA here is from genome assembly GCF_003597395.2 of Chelonoidis abingdonii. Classification (NCBI taxonomy): domain Eukaryota; kingdom Metazoa; phylum Chordata; order Testudines; family Testudinidae; genus Chelonoidis; species Chelonoidis abingdonii. The sequence continues at coordinate 63,729,436 of NC_133775.1, read as the reverse complement.
GAACCCGTGCCATACAAATTAGTTGTCACATCTCATTTGTTCTCCCCAAAAGGGGTGAGGAATGGGTGATATGCATCACCACCTTGCCTATGAGTGCTGGAAGAGACCTCGCTAAAGCCCATTGCAAGAAATCGCCTCATTAGCCTTATCTCTGCAGAAAAGTAATTGTACAGAAAAATGTAGTATGTTAACCTAACAATCTGGTCATAACATGACAACTACCCAGATCCCCAGCCCAGCTCTGCTCTGCCCCACACTGATGCTCTTGCTACAACCACCTACTGGGTCACATGTGAAAAGATCTCATCTTCCAGTACGCACACATCAAAATCAAAGCCAAGGCGCCATTTAATTATCATTAACATTGTTTTATGTCACACCGATGATGTCAAACTCCTTTAGAGTAAAGGCGTTCATGTCCCTGCCCAACGGACATTGAGATGAGACTGCTCAAGAGAAATACTTTAGTTGGGCAAGTCAGTCTGTCTGTAAAACAGGAATATAATACAATGGGTGTTGGGAGAAAAAGTACATTAAAGATTGTGAGGTTCTCAGGTACTGTGGGGATGGGGGTCACCTAAATATCTAAGATAGTATTGATTTGGATAAATAAGAACTGAGACAAACCTTTGCCTCAGTCCTTCACCAAATCTTAGACCGTAGGTTTTCCATAGCTGTCCTCACTGTAATTATGTCAATTTACACAGGCTGAATATCTAGCTTTAAAGATTTTTTAAAATATTTCATACATTTAATTTGAATGTCTTTAATAAAAATGCCTTTAATAAAATGCCTTTAATAAAAATATTTGTGCATTTTTGAATGTTCAGCTGAGATGGAAAAGGGTTATCTCAGAAAGACATCTCTTATGAAATTCCCAGCCCAATTATGCAGACCCAGGAGAGGCAAAGAGTTCGAATAATGCTTGGCTGAGCACCTAGATTTTGAAGTATTTTTCAAAGCCATCCTGGTCCAATGAACATTTTGAGGGTCATCCATTATCAGGCACTTTATTGAAAATATCCTTGGGCAACTTTTCCCTTTACACACAGGGAGACCTTCAGATGCTTCCAAGGAGATCTTTCCTGACACACTGGACCTCGTGGTGTCAGGTTTAAGCCATGTTTAGAGCTGATGCATCAGGACAGACGTGATGGAAATTAACACTGAGTGACAACCATAGAAACAGACCAGACTCTGCAATAATCTTTGGGAAGCCCCATCTCTTAGCATCTCCTAGAGTGGGGTCGGAGAATATCAGAAAAGAGAACCCCCACTTCTCATGTTTGGATTCTGTGGTGCTTTTATGTTAAGAATAAAATAGACATGCATATGAAGTGCAGTGGGAGTAACTTATACCTGTGGCATTACACTGTTATCAGACCCCGCAAGAGAAAGTGTGTAGGTCTGTAGAGAAAGACTGTCTTAGTTGGCTGAATTCATAGAGTAGTTCAGCCTGGACATAACCTAATCAGGAGGGAGTGAGATGCATGTCTCTGCCCAAGAGAGCTGACAGCCAAAGGAGCCAGAAACCTGAGAGTGGGTTCCCTTGCTGAATCACTAGGGGCAAATACACGTGCAGTAGCCCTCAGCTGAGAGATGGAATTCATTTTTCATAAGATGGACATTCATGGACCATCTCCTTTCCCACTCTTCTTCACAAGCCTCACCTTCTCCTTGGCAGTCACTCCTGGGATTTCTGGTGGCCCTGTGAATGGGATCCCTGGATAGCCGTTTGAGAACCGCTGCTGTCCATGCTAATGCTCACTCGGTACAATGTTTGTGAGATGATATAATTATCTAGAAATAAATTTTTCCAGTTTCTGCCAGTTTCATTTATGCATTCCAAGGTCAACAGGGGTCATTGTGATAATCTGGTCTGATATCCTGTGTAACACAGGCCAGAGACCTGCCCCCACAATAATCCTAAAGCAGATCTTTTAGAAAAATTGCCAATGATGGACAATCCACAACAACTCTTAGTAAATTGTCCCAGTGGTAAATTACTCTCAGCGTTAAAAATGTACAGCTTATTTCCAATCTGGATGACACTGGTCCTAGCAGAGGGTCTTCCTGCATCACACATTTTGGAGCTAAGACCCCAAATTTCAGGGATGTTCAGTGCAGCTCACTAGAGAGAGGCCATGGGCAAAATCTGAACCTGGATCTGCTCTTCTCTAAAGCTCTGGGTTGTTCAGTATTGGGACTCATCCCTAGCTGTTGTGTAAATTGGTATGTAATGGCAGGTGTGGCAATTTAAATCCAGAAAAAGAGACACGTAGACAGGCAGGATGAATCTATATTAGCATCAGCGGCTAAATTAAGTGAAAAGTGCTGTGTTGCTTAACTCATGCTGTCACCTTTACTTGCCAGGTTTGATAAGTGTATTGTTTGCTGAGCTACAGTAAACACGTAACGTATGTTTGTGGGTTGGAGTCTCAACCTACTTCACTTTATTCAGTGACCAAGTTGCTCTTTGACTGCTAAAGTTTGAGCCCCACTCTTTTAAATGATGGATTCCAAGTGCCTGACATACTGCAACCAACTGAGGCAGTTGCTCTGACAAACTTCCCCATTGGATCCTTGACATTTGCAAATGCATCATCTTCTGCTTTTGCTCCATGGAGGGTTGCCGGCTGCTGCTCTCACACTGCCCTGCAGGAATAGCAGCGTGTCACTTCTCAAACAATTGCTTTTTTGTGACTTTTGTGGGCTGCTTTTCCAATGCAATGCTCTAGTGAACAGCGATGGCCCCAAGCGAGAGTCATTTAGCTGAACTCTCCCCTATCTTCCCAACCCCCAACAACTTTGAGGTTTTAGATAAAATTGGGTCTTTCGTTCAAATCATGCCTGGCTTGGGGTTTGCAAAACCAAATCCGGATATGATGCAGCCTTGCCAAATTAAAACCTCTCCTGGTTCTGACCACCAAAAGAGTTTGATTGAGCGGTGCCCAGCACATTGCACAGTCATTCTAAACCATTGCAAGGCAGGTGTAACACACCACCCATGTCAGAATGATCATATTTTGCGGTTGTGTTGCACTGGTGTTAATGATAACACAAGATGCGTGGTAATGATCAATCAGGCCCATAACATCTGCTTCCAGTATTACCATGTCAGCATCTTGCTGCCTCTGTTTTGTTTCCTATCCTCCTCACCAAGTTCCTCAGTAGTGAGCGAGGCTTTATTAGAGGGATCAATCCCCCTGCTGTTGCTGAGTTAGAAAGATGGGAAGCGTTCCCAGGTTCCCGCATGGTACAGAGGACTGTTCTGTGTTCCAGCTGTGCAAGAGGAGAGACAGAGAAGCCGAGAGCGCAGCGAGAATGAAGCCGAGTCCACGAGCAATGGCAATGAGGATATGCCTGTGGAGAGGATTTTAGAAGCTGAACTGGCTGTTGAACCAAAGACAGAATCGTACAGCGACGTGAATGCTGAGAACTCAGTAAGTGTCTGCTTAAGTCAGGCCTTTGCATGCGGAACAGGTTCAGTGAAGCCACTTGCAGCTTGTGATGACAGCATCCTACCCTGTATTTACAATTGACAATAGATAACTGATTGATGGGGCTGTATATCCAGGAAGGAACCACCGCTGGGAGTGAGACAGGTGTCTTGTTTGTGGCAGCTCCAGATCAAAGCAATGTGATTGTTAACTGATTCTGGGATCTGCAGCAGAATCATTTTCCAATGGCCATTAGTGAGCTGCTGTGGCTGACAGACTGTTTAGTAGGACTGGCTAAAAATTAAAGTTTCTCAATGGAAGTTTTCATTAAAAATTTGAATTCTGATAAAAAAAATGGCAGAAATTTTCCAAGAAGGTTTTTACAGAATCATCCACAGTCATTGACCAGCTATTTACAACAAATCATGTGGAAAAAAAGTCGCAAACCACAGGTGTGAATTTTCCCCCCTGTTTTTCCAACCAACTCAGTATTCAATAATGAGTAAGGCCGATCCTGAAGACTACCATGCTCTGGTGCTCCCTGCTGGTCTGGGCACTGCACTGTCTGGAGCACAGGTGTTCTGTTAAATTGGATCTGTGAGGTAGTGGGTAGAATTTGGATGAAAGGTGTCTGATTTTATTGACTCATTTTTCTGAGTAGAACAGGACGGTTGAGCTTGTTCAGCCACTGGCCAGAACTGCCAATGGTGGGGTGAAATGGACGGTATGGTGAGAACTAGACTGAGATTCAGTGTCTTATTTCACAAAGGACACTGAACAAACAGGGAACATTTTGTAATCAGCAACTAAACATTGGCTGGATTTGAACTGGCACCCTAGAAATGTAGGTAATAAAGAGGCTTAGAAGAATTCAATTTTTATCAATGTCAATAAAGGTTAATTTTGCCCCCCCCCCCCCCATACACAAATATTTCCGTCGATGATGATCAAAATTTCAGCTCGGCAAAGGAAGGAAAAAGCTGCTTGAAAACTTTAGAGTTTCATTTAAGGATATTTACGTAGTATATTTTGACATGTGATGCTGACAATTTGTGTTTTAACAATTATAAAGCTTTAACTTTTTATATCAATACTGACTATATTAAATAATTATTGTCTAACCCCTCCCCATTGTCTGATGCCCCATAATTTACTGTAACTGTGAAAATTTAAATAGATAAAAACTGGAAAAAATACTTGTAATCCATAAGTTTGCGCAACTACGAAAATTTAAATAGATAAAAATTAATAAAAAATGGTTACAAATAAACACTATTATGAGTCAGAATTATAAAAAATAAAAATCGCATTCTGCCAAGCCTAGCAATAAATCAGAATGTTAAATGCACATTTTGAATTGTAACTGGCAAAAGATTCGATCACCTGGATGGTGATTCTGAGTAATATTAATCTGACATAATATTGGCTGCAGGGAACAAGATTATTGTCACTGATTTGCTGAAATTCTCAGTGGCACATTCTCTCTCTTTATATCATTCCTTTCTTAGACAAATGACCCTGTCACCAATATATGCCATGCAGCGGACAAGCAGCTCTTCACCTTAGTTGAATGGGCTAAGCGAATCCCCCACTTCTCAGAGCTGACACTGGAAGACCAAGTGATTCTTCTGCGGGCAGGTAAAATTCTTTGGTTCCCAGCATCCCCAAATGCTCCTGTTTATCTGAATCTTGCATTATTGCTTTGTTTCTTCCTACAGCATCCTGGAGATGTCTGCTGATTTCTTGGCCTGTTGGGGTGCTTTAGTATGTCATAAAGTTATCCTCAGGTTGCCACCAGGGGTGGCTCTAGACATTTTGCCGCCCCAAGCACGGAGGGTCTGCTGGTCCACTGAAGCCGCGGGACCAGCGGACCCTCCGCAGGCACGCCTGTGGGAGGTCCACCGAAGCCGCGGGACCAGTGGATCCTCTGCAGGCAAGCCTCCGAAGGCACCCTGCCTGCCGCCCTAGCGGCAACCTACAGAGCGCTCCCCCTGGCTTGCCGCCCCAGGCCGTGCTTGGAGCACTGGTCCCTGGAGCTGCCCCTGGCTGCCACCTAATGGCTTTGTCCTGGGGAACAAAATAGTTATGGTAAGACGCTGCACCAAACACCATGGTGACAGTATCCTCATGTTCTAGTGTCAGTGGCCTCATGTATTGGTGCTATATAGCAATGTTGCGAGGTCCATAATAAAACAGGGGCTCTTTAATTGTGCCATTAGCCAAGCTGGCAGAGCTTGGAAAACTGGGCCTTAGCAAAGAACCACCAGCCTTGGTGCAGACATTGTGAGGTGCTAAAGGGGTGTGCAAAAGGCTCTGATCCAAAGCCCACTGGAGTCTTCCCATTGATTTCAGAAGCTTTGGATCGGACCCCAGTAACTTACTAATGTCATCTGGGAAAGACTGGCTGCTAACAGAATATGCCTCAGTCCTTCTCTTTCTTGTTCATGAAAGTGTATTTTGTTTGGTTAATGGAGCTACAGAATCTGTCCTTGTCCTGTACGAAAAAACAGCTTCTAGTACAAGGGGAAGAGAAAATTGGAGGGACACGATTTTAGGAAGAAGCAGATTTTTTTTCCCAAATGTTTTCTGTTGTTGCTTCTGTGTTTTCTGGGCTGTTGGGAAACCTGCCTCTGTCCCCTCCTGGCTGTCCTTTCGCCAGCCATTGGGCTTAGAAATCATGAGTCAGATTCCCCCCTCCCCGTCACCCTGAAAGCCATTGGCTTCACCTGGGTTCTGAGTCGTGCGCCTCTCGGGAAATGCCTCCTATCTTCACTTGGGTGTGATCGTTTCAGGTCCAGTTCATCCCTACCTGTGTGCATAGAAATGCTGGCTGCTCGGAGGGGGTTCTGCTTGCCCTGAGGGAGCTGCTGTTCTAGTCCTCTCCTAAGCGCTGGGGGTGGAGAATCTCCTTATCATGCTCGTGTCCATCCCTCCCAACGCCTCTCTGTCAGCCTCCTGGCCTCGTGTTGCCCCTTGGGGATCCCCCACAGTCTCCAGCCCCCCACATGTCCCAGCATCCTACTCCTCACAGTCCCCCTCACTGCCTACCCCCAGCCTCCCTTTCAGCCCTTTGTTAATAACACAGGAGGACTGGGATTTCCTAAGATGCCATGGGGCTGAAGACACCTCTCCCATTGCATCTCTGCAGAGGGGCTGGTGTAATGGAGCCTGCACTGGTCCCTGCATGCAGCCCGGATTTAAAGGGATAATGCCCTGTGTTTCAAAGGGGAGCTGCTGGCATTGTACATTCACCTGTCTCTTGCTCTTGCAGGTTGGAATGAGCTGCTCATTGCCTCGTTCTCCCATCGCTCGGTGACCGTGCAAGATGGCATCCTGCTCGCCACAGGCTTACACGTGCACCGCAGCAGTGCACACAGTGCCGGCGTGGGCTCCATTTTCGACAGGTATTGCCTCTGTTTCTCTGCCATCACCTAGAGTGACATCTGTTCCCCTCCATGCAAGGTCATGCCCAAGGGAGACCTGCCACGTATTCCTGCTAACATCTCCCCTTGACACTGGGCCTTTGTCCCCAGGTGTTTCACAAGCCACGTACGCAGCATTGCCCCCCTGTCATCTCCATGGTCCCTCTCATAATAAAGATGATAGCAGCTTCCATTCCAAGCTAGATCACCATGTTTCTTAGGCTCCTATTCAGCTGCTGCTAATGCAGACCCCACAGCTGGGCCATGTCTGATGCACCAGCCTAGAGAATGACTGTGCCTATAAACCTGTAATCTCACAAGTCATCTGAGTGCATTGCCAGCACTGATCTATGGAGCATTCCACCCTAGATCTCCATGGTGTTGCATTTAATGCTAGATGCAGACCTTGCCATCCATACGGTCTCTGTCTGTCTGCTTGTGTCTCCGATGTGCAGAGTTCTGACAGAATTAGTGTCTAAAATGAAAGAGATGCAGATGGATAAATCTGAGCTGGGATGCCTGCGAGCCATTGTCCTGTTTAACCCAGGTAAGTCTTGGTGGTAATGGATGCTTCAAGGCTCTTTCAGGTACCACCTTCAAAGGCCCCCTCTAATTATTCTTACTGGCATTCAGCAACATCCAGGGGAGATGCTTTCTGGATTATTATGCATCCTCTTATTGTTATGGTCATTCATACTATGCTGTGTCTGTGAGAGTGTCCAACCACAAGGTGTGCGTTCACCATTACCGTCTACTAGGAGGAAGGTCAGACTATCTCAAGGGTGTAGGAATATGTCACCCTCTAGGAGGAAGGTCAGACTATCTCAAGGGTGTAGGAATATGTCACCCTCTAGTGGCTAAATATAGTGCATATGCTACTACTCTGATTTCTTTAGAGCGTGTAAAGATCACATTGCCATCTGGCTGCTGCAACCTCCAGGAGATGTAAGCCCTAATATGGCTAGACAAAAGAGAGTGTTACTGATCCATGAGAGGACCTTCTCTCTTATCCCATGACTCTGTACTTCGCTTAAGAGGCTTTGTTGAGGAACCTTGTCAAAGACTTTCTGATCATCCAAGTACACTATATCCACTGGATCATTCTTGGCCACATGTTTCTTGACCCCCTCAAAGAATTCTGATAGACTGGTAAGTTAAGGCTAAGATTTAGTCATGGGTATTTTTAGTAAAAGTCAGGGACAGGTGTGATGGAGTCCCAGGGGAGCCAACTGAGATCACTCAGTTAGGGTGCACTGCAAAGAATGGGGCAGACAATGCCCAAAGTTGGTAGATATTCCAACACTTAGATTTACCAAGCCAGCACAAAACAGCTTCTTTAATACCTCACTGGTTACCCAGAAGCCAACAACAGTTCCTATAAAGTAACTGATCCTTAGGCCTCCACCCAGACACCCAAGTCAAATATGATGAGGATTACTGAAAATCTTATTTATCATTTTAAAAAGTTCTACCAATCCCAAAGGATTGGACACATTACCTCCCAGGTTAATGAAGATTTCAGATCTTACCCAAATACAAGCTTATAACCAATTTTTATTAACTAAAATTTATTAAAAAAGAAAAGAGAGTGAATATTGGTTAAAAGATCATTATACATACAGACATGAGTTCAATTCAAACCCAGCAGGCAATTCATCGTGCGGTTCTCCTGGTCATCATAAACTGAACTTGATAGTTCTAATAATAAAATACCCCCATTACTAGGGTGACCAGACAGCAAGTGTGAAAAATCAGGACGGGGGTGTAGGGTAATAGAAGCCTATATAAGGAAAAGACCCCAAAATTGGGACTGTCCCTATCAAATTGGGACCTCTGGTCACCCCACCCATTACTATTTCCTGTATGTTCCTAATAACAGGGGTCCCCTCCCCCAGAGGGGTATACTCAGTGCAAGAGGATATCATGACATCACCTGAAAAGAGGGTCCCAACTATGGGATTATTTCCCTTTTCTCCATCTTTATGTTCTCCTTCCCCAAGACTTTCCTCCTCCCCAACAGCACAGAGGCTGTCAGACCGGGGGTGGGACTGTTCTACTGTGACCCTGAAAGTCTCCTCTGTGTACGTATCTGTCTTCCTTAGCTCCTCCAGTTCAACCACTCTGGTCTCCAGAGCCTGTACTTGGTCTCTGAGGGCCATGAGCTGCTTGCACCAAATGCACACACACCCCAGCTGCCCACAAGGCAGATATCATACCTGCTGCATTCAGTGCAATACACTGGATAACCCACTCTGCTGCTGGATGTATCCCTGCAGTCTTTGTACTCTTGCAGGGATTTGTTTTGTTTTTGGGGATGGGCATTGGCCTAACCTTACAGTATGTTTATTATGTGTATCTGCCTCTCTAAACTCCCGTTTGCTAGCTCCAATGGTTGCTCAGGAGCTGGCTTTTTAACCCCTGTATTGCTGACAAAAACAAGCATCTAGTCCTGAAAATCCGGAAAAATGTTGTGTCCTGGGTTACCAGATGCCTGGAAAGAATGTGCTTAAGTCTCAGTATCAATGAATCACTGTAGTAGCCTTATGAGCGACATCCAGCTTCACTGAATCTGTAAAGAAAAAGACCTAATCATTACCAGGTTTACAATGGTGCCAGGCAGGGCCGGTGCAACCATTTAGGTGACCTTGGTGGTCGCCTAGGGCGCTAGGATTTGGGGGGGCACCATTTTCTTTGGCAGCGACCGTGGCAGCCAGATCTTCGGCCGCCCTGATTGCCGCTGGCTTTTACGTGGAGGGTGGGGAGTTGCTGCAAGTGGGGTGCCTCGGGTCAGAGGGGGGGAGCTGCTGCAGGGGAGGGGGACGCCTCAGGGTGGGAGTCCGGAGGTGGAGAGCACAAGGTGGAAGTTTTGCCTAGGGCACAAAACATCCTTGCACTGGCCCTGGTGCCAGGCCCACACTCAGAAGAGGGTTGATGCCTGAACCATGGCCCCACTCCTCTCTGCCTCTTCCCGCTCCCACCTCCATGTGAGCGGCAGGCAGGGCCTCAGGGGGAAGAGGCCAAGCGGGGGTGGGGCCTCAGAGCTGAGTGGGGGATGGGGCCCACAAAAGAGTAATCCAACCCTGGAACTAATCATTGACAAAGAGCAAGTCCTGGCCCTGGGTGAAATCTAGCTTGTGCCTATCTCAGGGTACGTCTACACTGCACTATTATTTCGAAGTAGTTTAAACCAATATTACAAAACCGATGTTATAAAATCGGTTTTGCGCGTCCACAGTGCGATCACAAAATTGATTGCTTGCGTCCATGGTCCAAGGCTACCATCGATTTAAGGAGCGGTGCACTGTGGGTAGCTGTTCCTCAGCTATCCCATAGTTC